>NW_010512440.1:0-2131 GCF_000687285.1 Phaethon lepturus | reverse complement strand
TAAGGTAACGAGCATTTATACAATAGTCTGACAACCTGTTTGATCTCCTCTTCCCGTTCTGTGATCACAGTGTGCTTCACAGGTTGTTTAATGTGGCCCAATATTCGTAGACATATTTGGAGCTGTTGAAATTGTAGGGAGAACCTGAAAATTGGTTTCACTCAGTACAGCTCTGCTGGTTTAGGAGATATGCTTTCTTTATCTCAAAGTCTCTGTTACTCTCAAAAATCAACGCTTCAGACTAATACCAGTTTCCTGTAACACAGCTTGTGTGAACTCGAGGCCCTCATAATACAGTCTTTGTACCACATTTCTAGTAACCCATAAATGAAACACAAACCCTTCCTTTCAGAAATCACTTTTGGTTTGAGTTGCCACAGGAAGTGGCATGGTCAGAAATGAACTGAAGGTGTTCACAGTCATCAAGCTGTCCATGTTTTTAACCATCCTCCTTTCAATAGTCCTTTCAGTCCAACAAACAAGGCTGATCGCACCAAAGGATTTGCACCTAACCATGCATCGGTTCTGCTCGTTGGTTGCATAGTGTTGATAAGCAGTGATTCAGTAATACATGAAATTATTTTGTTGCTGTGTTTCTCCTAATGTGGCTTTTTTAGGCTGGAAATTGCATTGGAAATTGCATGGCTCTTTCCTTCAGGTTTTTCCAAGAAGAAAAGGAGCACAAGTAGTCTATGATTCTATGATGCTATTTACTATTTTCTTAACTTTACAAAGGAGAATCGCAAATATCTAGACTGCTGAAAAGTTTTTCCATTATGCTCATTTCTAAGCTGGCAATATGTTCTGTTCTGTGAGCAGGTGGAAGAATTATAACAACAAACCTCCATTTCTAGGATGGCAAATTAGCAAATCTCTCACAAGAGCGTAGGTGTAGGGTTGTCTGGAGCGGCGGCGGCCGCTTCGCAATGTCTGTGCTGCCCTTCTGTGGTAAGTACTTGGTGTATGGCTGCTGATCCGTGCCTGCAGCTGGGGGATGCAGTGAAGGACCGGGCACAAGGAAAGGTGCGAAGCCAAATGCTGAATATCTAGATTTATACATGAGTTTTAGAATTCAGCTTGTTTTTATTTGTATTGAGAATCTCAATTCCGAATTAAGAATCTGGATTTTAAGTTACTTTTCCGCTGAAAGTAGTACATATACGTTCATCAAGAAGTCATGAAGTCCAAATTAGAACTTCCACCTAACACACACCAAAATCGTCACCCACACTAAGAAAAAAAGAGGTATTTCCTAGCGATAGAAAGCAATCCCTATAGGCACATTTTAGTACGGTAAGAGATCATTTTAAAACATAAATTTATAATGTGCAAATATATAAATGTTATAAGCCAGTAAACACTTCACACAAATCACAGCGTAAACCAGGTGATCTGACTTAAAGGTACCTTATAAACCAAACCGTTAAGGAAATGGTTGGTGGGGAATATTCTTTCTGCTTTCTGCATGGACTGCATTGATCGCTGGGCTACGAGCTACCGGGAAAGCAAGCCGCTGAAACCCAGAGATGCAGGTTGAGCATCAGAGGGAAGAAGTTTTATGACAACATTTTTGCCCCCTTTTGAGCTAGGGCAAAACGCGTTCGCCTGGCCGGAGAGGGGTTTCGGCACGAGCAGGTGGGTGCTGCCGGTTGTGCCGTAGCACCCGTGCCCTGCCGAGGCTGGTGGATCTCTTAAACTGCCCTTGCTGCGGGAGCTAATTAGATAAATAAGTCTTGAATTCTAACGTGGTGCTGACACAAACAACCAGAAATATGTGAAAACAACTTCAAAGCAGAATTGAAACAATGTAAGTAGGCGACAAGAGCATTGATATTACTGAGCCCAAAGCAATACTTAATTAACGTGCTGTATTTTTTCCTTGGGCTCCATTTCAAAATAAATTCAATCTTCGGTAAGAACTTGAAATGAACCATTGATTTACTTCTCTGGAGTCTTGAGGAAAAGGGAGACTTAATTTAAGGGAGACGGGAATTTAACGCAGGTGAAATACGGTCTTTCTACGTGGAAAAAGAACACAGACACAGTGCAGCCGCGCGGGTTAGATTTTAAATGCCTCCCTTGCACGTGAGTTACGACACGAGCATTTCCACCTGACCCTGACTCAGATTGA
>NW_010512439.1:34111-40514 GCF_000687285.1 Phaethon lepturus | reverse complement strand
CTGCCAGCGCTGCCTGGGCTGGTGGGGCAGGCTAGACCCCCCTGGAAGTAGGGGTCTGTGTCCCTACGCTGGATGCATCCGTTTCGTTCCTCTTCAGGTTATACCTCCATGATCGGCATTATTTATCTTCTCTTTTCACTGATTTTGTGTGGAATGACCCCCCCCCTCACGCATCCAGTTGCTCTGTTGAACCTAAATCAAACCTGATAGTTTAGACAAAATGCTGTGTTGTGATGTCATCGTAAATTTAAATAGAACATTGGGCAATTTGATGAAAGACGCTGTTATGATGTAAAGTTACTTTAAATGGTGTTCATATATGGCATTGTTAAGAATACAGCATTTGTTTTCTGTTGCTAGGGCCTGAATCTGATTTGTGCAGATAATGAGAAATTTTATTAAACATACATTAAAAAGTAGAAAGAGGAGAAAGATAAGGAATCAGGTGTGCTGCTGTACACTGCAAATGACCTCCAAAGTGAGCCACAGTAATGGCAAAAAACCCTGTATGTCTTCTTGTAACCAACGGAACTTGCGGCTGATTAATACAAACTTTGTCCAGAAAAATCGGGCTGGCTTTGTATGAGCACCAAGTTGCACAGTATTGCCTTAAGACTTAATTTTAACCTGATTTAACTGAACTGGTGCAAAACACTGAAAAGGTGTTCTTTGATTTAAATCTCATTTATATCATCCTAACATGTTTTAGTAAATGTATACTTTTAAACTGATTGAATCCACGTGGGGAGTTATAAAAATACTTTTTAATGTATCAATTATATTAAATAATTAAAGGTGTTAACATTTCTTTATGCTGTGGAGGCCTCAGAAACACTGTTGTTCTAGAAAAACAAGCCTTACATCAGATAACCTAAATCCTTGAACTCCCTATAAAATGTGAAGTGATGCAAAAGCCTTTGAAACTACTCAAATACTACATCACCAAGTTTTCTTTGACTGAACATACTGTGAAGACAGAACATTGTTAGTTTTCACAGGTAAAACAAATGGTATAATTCGCAGTACTTCACTGCAAGTAAAGTTGGATTAATGTGGAAGAACTGACATAAAAATGGCTTTCAGATGTCAGGCTGAACTTGCGAAATTGAAAGAGAAAATGTCTTGAACTACTGTAATCTGTATTCTCTTGTGGCTTTAATCCCCCGAAGTATTTAATGTCTGTTGAAAATAATTGTATGTTACACGGTCTCAGCTTTCTGGAAGAAATATCTATATTTTTTGTTTCATCTATTCAGATCATATTTAATCCTTGCAATGTGCTTTCAATCTTGGTTAAAGACCTTATACAATAACTGCATCTACTGCTATTCCTAAATGAAATATACATTTTATAACTCATATTTATGAGTGGATTTAGTTTGCACTGAGAACATATAATGCGCTAAGAACTACACTCAACTTTATCCAGGATAATAAAAATCTAACTCTGCTCCTTAAATAAAAACTCAGAAGAAGATGGAAAGGCTCTATGAACAAAAATGTGGACTTTAGTCTTTCTCCCTGTAGGCAGGTTGGACAAAGTGGTGCCAGAAGGGCTTCCTCCCTCTGCTCCTGCAGCAATCCAGGGTTATCCCCGCAGACTTCTGTCACCAGAAAACTCCCTACTCATGCGTGCCATGCCCCAGAGCATGCAGCATGTGCACTTTCTGGCAGCCTACAAAAAGTCTCCCTCTTGACAGGCTACAAAAATTTTTTTGCTTTATATCAGGCACTCTAAACTGAAAGCCTGCAGCAAAATAATGTCTTAAAGCCTACAGATACTGTATGGGACCTACAGAGGGCTGGGCTAAATCCTAAACTACGTGGCCAAGACCAGTAGCTTTTAAAAAGAGTTGTCTTCTGGCAGCACAGCCACTCTGCCACTTGACCTGGAAACCAGGAATTGGTCTCCAAAGCAGATGGTGCTGTGGCTGTGTCTAGATATTTTAGTTGAGATCAGGTCTGCACTTTCTAATTGAATTTCCATTTATCCTTGCTACTGCGCTTTGGGTTTCATTACAGAGTGCTCTTGGGACTTCCAGGTTTCCTTTCAGGCTAAAGTTAGCTGGAGGATGAACTCTAAATCCTAATGGTCATTAAGTCTCTGGGGTCAGGCCAGAGCTAATTCAAAATAGCCTCCTTGAAACTCTTTTAGTGTAGATACCCGGTCCACAGCTGTCAGGTCTCGCTGCTTCCTGACGCAACATAGCCTATCTGGACCCAAAGTAGTCTTGCAGTCTCCTAGAGACTTCAGGCCCATCATACGACTTGGGCTCTCATTACCTGATTGTAAAAGACGTCCTGATGAAAGAGAGGTATCTCGATGCTACTGTCACCTCCCTCAGTCACAGTTCAGTTCTTAAAACTACCTGAACTGTAGCACTTAAATTCTGATATTCCCACAATTGTTTCTTGTCGTCTTTTTCTTCCCTAGTTTTATATCTTCTTTTCGCTTCTTGATGTTAGCTTTCAGTTTAAAACCAGTCTGTCTTAGTTGACCTTTTTGCAGCACTGTGTCCAAAAAGGCAGCTAAAATCAATGTCTAAAACAGCACAGCATTGGTATGTTTGCCAAGTCTCACAGTGGCTGATAAAACTGTGCTGAGCCTGTTTTTCTTCAGTGGTCAGGTTGCCAGTAACAATCGGGACCAAAAACAAAAGCTGCATTTTCAATCACTGCTCTTCTTTTCCTTTCTGTTTTATCTGTGTTTGCCATGTTTTCTTTTTATGGAAACAAGGCCAGACTCCAGTAAGGAGATTCATTGACAGCCACATAGCCAGCACCTCTCAGCTGGTCTTTTCTTTTATTCCCGTATGGTCATTGCCATCTTCAGTCCATGTTTCTGAATTGACTTCTGTTTTGTGTAGGAGCCTCATCCAACTGCCCATTCATGTGCTTTTGTGGCAGCTGCAGCTCATTCCTTCAGAGGGCAGCCTCCATCCAGCATTAAAATCCTGGAAATCTTAGCTGCCATGGAACATACTGCATCTCGTGTAGAGTGGAAGAGTGCCCGTGGCACTGTGCTGGAGTAGAAGATACACTCCCTCTCAGGGCCATGTGCTCAAAGGACTCTGTGCATTTTGAAATTGAATCTATCCCAGGTTCCTCATCGCACAACTCATGCTCTATAAAAAGGAGAAATTAAGAAATGCTTCACAGTTACAAAGAAAGGGTGGCTACAGTAGAAAACTTATGCTCAGAATTTTTTTTTCAAACACTTTATCTGGCTTCACATTTTTCATGTGGTATCATAAAAACCTACAGTATTTTTAATGGCAGTTGTTGCTGTGGTACTTAGAATGAAGAATCTGTATTCAAACTCTCAGTTTGGTTTGAAGTTGTATGGTAATAGGTTTGCTTCAATATCTTTGACCCTCATCCCAAATAGAGACTAATTCTAACATGTTTAGTCAGTGAGAATTAAGCATTTAAATGTCACTGAGGGTCTCAACTTGTGGCCCTAAATAGGGAATTCTATTAGGCTGGTTTTTTGGAAGTTTTTTTGAGTGCGCCACCATTCATTTGTATGTAACATTGATCAGTGTAAGGGATTAGCTAAAGTTACAATAGTTACACTAGTAAAAACTCATTTGACTGGAAATGTGAGAGGAATTAAGTTATTACTCTCAGGCAAATATCTAGTTTGAGCAAATACGGGGTGATAAGACGAATACTGTGTTTTCTCTAACAAAGGCATTAGCCAAAGAAGGTAAGTACTCCTATCAGTATCAGGCATCTCTGTGTCACTGGGTTTGTACATAAACAAAATGTACCAAAGGCTGAAAATCCACCAGATGGCACACTAAAGCCTTGATACTGAAAAGTGCTGTCATCCAAGAGAATGATAGTAACTGCATGGCAGGCTGAAAATTTAATCTGTGTTACAGTATGCAGACTGTGCTTTTTTTTGTCAGCAATTACTAGGTCAGTTGTTAATAGCTAGGAAATGACTTACAGACATTAAGGGAAAGAAATGGGGTAAGACAGCAATTAGGTTCATTTTTTTCAGCTAATAATTTGTCTTGATTTGTAGTGACATTTATGATGCCTGGGTTGGACATCTACTAACAGTTGGGGAATGGCTGGATTTGCCTTAGGCCCTTGATTCTCCAAGTAGGTTGTTGCCTGCCAGGAAATGGCTGTTAGGCTGGTGATCAGCATTGCCTATGCTGTGGATCACTCTTCTGGAGATTAAACATCTTGTCTACAAGTATATAAAGAACTGTATCCAAGTAGCTCCCTGGCCTTACATCTGTGGAAATGAGAGAACCTGCCATAGGATGGCTGGTGCTGGCTGCGGTGCCCCTCTCCAGCTTTGATGGTGTTTGAAGGCGTAGTTTCAATGGTAGAGATGTCATGACCTGTGGAGATCTGGCTCTTGATCTGATGCTGAGTCTGCCCTCCGTGTTTCCAGACAGTGAGTGAAGTGTATTCAGATAGTGTCTGAAGGTACAGCAAATAACCTGAGAACGTGTTCCCATGTATGCAAGAGGTGATGTTGCCACAGAAACAAGCGAGGAGAGCAGCCTATGCCAATGTAAAGAACAGTAAGGCTTTTCTACAGCATTGTAAATGCTTCTGGCGAATTGTACTAACAAGTGAAATGGATGCACAGGTTGTAAATGGGGTAAATGA
This sequence comes from Phaethon lepturus, assembly GCF_000687285.1. NCBI lineage: Eukaryota > Metazoa > Chordata > Aves > Phaethontiformes > Phaethontidae > Phaethon > Phaethon lepturus. Next base: position 35,879 of record NW_010512439.1, on the reverse strand, counting down.
GGTGTCACTTTTAACACAATAGTAACACTAATAACACAATCTGTCCGTGTTATTTTGCAGTTCATACTCTGAGACAAGCAACCTTTTACTCCAGCTTTTTGAACATTGTCGGGAAGGATGGGAATTAAGGATCCACAGGGTATTGTCTCCAGAAAAGCCAGCTGCTATTAATTTTAAGAGTAGAAAATGTCTTTTTGCCGTGATGCAAATGCATCATGACTTCTATACTTCTTCAAGATACTGCAGAAGACAAAATAATCTGGTTCTACTAGTTCTCTATCTTTTTAATGTTCATGTCCTGTTAAATCACATAAAGAATTGCGAAGACATATTTATAATGGAATAAAGAACATTCAGATATTTAGACCTAAATTCTTGCCCAGACAAAACCCTAGAAATTATATACTTTTCGGTGAGACACAGGAATTTTTAATTTATAGTGCTGTACCAAATTTTGCATCTACTACCTTTTTCTGTTTTCTTTTTTTTTTTTGTTGAATGGAAAATTGTTAATCCTTCTGGCCTGGAACCAGGTCCCTAATCTGAGGAGTTTGCCATTTAAGAGAGATCCAAAGTAACCACCCATTTGAATGAAAGATACTTGATTACATCTGCTAGGCTGCTTTCAAACTAAAGCCCCAGCCCCCCAATCTGATTTTTGCATGTGAGTTTCAGGAGGATTGACACTTGAGAATTATTAAAAAGGCGGATGAAGAATTCAGTTACGTGGATTTTTTTTCTTTTCATCTACAGACTTTAACAGGTAGATTGAGTATCACCTGTGTTTATGGTAACACATTATTCTGTTTTCTTTTGTCTGTATTTTCTGATGTGGTTAAAGATACATATTTTTCTGTTGAAAGCCCAGAAAAGATGAAGTTTTTACCCCAAATGTAATGAAAATGAGAGCCAATTCATTTTGAGGTTCAAAAATGTAATTAGTTTTTGTCTTTTGACTATATGGGTTTTTTTTGGATCAAATATAGACTTGTTCAGATATCATAAAAAAAGTTGTTCTTATTGTATTTCCAACCTACAAGAATTAAAAAAATACCTCAAATCTGATGGGAATTCTGTTCTCATATTGTAACCCAAAGAGGCTGAGTAAACATCATAACATTTGGCTGTTTATTCTGAATAAAGTCTCCAAAAATAATGGCATTCCTTTTCCAGGAATAGCCTTTGTTAACTGAAAGATAAGCTTTTAATTATTTTGAATCAGTATATGATATATAAAGATCTGCCTAAATGATGAAGAAATTCTTTCTCAATCTTTGCTTGAAGGCGAGCGTAAAAAAAAAGTCATCGGTGTAAGACAATTCCAGATTTGTTATTTTTCTGCTGCCCTCCTCAGGCAGTGTATAGTACTCAGAAACTCTTTAATGTCATTGATTTTCTTAGAAGAGCTGAGCCTTTGTCAATAGTCATTGGTAGATAGGTAGACTATCTACCTTCAGGAAAATAAAGGGTAGTAGTCATTATTCTGAGTGGATACTGAAGACCTCGATGTTCCATTTGTATTTCAATACTGCAGCTCTAGGTGCTGAAGCAAATGCACCTGCAGTAGTGTAGGTAGTCTCCAATGTACTGTGCCTATAGTAGCTCTTGTCTTGAAAAGTGTTTTTAGCGTCACTCACCTCTGAGTGATTCAGCGCTAGATATCACTTGATGCCTGAATGATATCTGTGAATGATAGGGTGTAAGAAGAGACGTAGCATAACTTTTAAGCAGTTGCCAGGTTGTCCTAGTTTGAAGAGAAAATTTTCTG
>NW_010512439.1:24375-34080 GCF_000687285.1 Phaethon lepturus | reverse complement strand
CCTGCTGAGTTCATGGTTTAGTTTGGCAGCTCACAGGGTTCTCACTGAACTGGTTCAACTGTTTACCATCGCATCTATCCACCCACATGCAAAAATCCCAATATAACAGAAGTCACGGTTATAGTAAAAAAAAAAAAAAATCATAAAAACAAAAAAACCCCAAACAAAACAAAACAAGCAACCACCAAACAACCAAAGCAAAATGAAACATGACAATCAGGGACTATTTTGTGAGAGTCATGACAAAAGTACACTTTTAATGTTCCCTAGACTGGTGAAAGTAGTAAAAAAATAAATGCAGTGAGGGCAAAAGCCTGCTCTCATTTCAGATTCTCCTTTCACTTACCCAAATCCCTTAAGAGCATGAGAAATTTCTGAAATGCAGCATTGTCCTTTATGTAAATTTAAATGTGATATTAATCACAAGGTTCTCATCATTATTTTTACCATCACCATCTTCCTGGAAGCAAATGAGATGCAATAGTCAAATCCCAAGATATTTGTTAGTCTTCACTCAAGCAAATCGCAAATGAAGCCAAAGGAATTTTTCTGAGTAAAGACCAATGAGGCATGCTTGCTCCATCGAAGAGGTACCCCAATGTGGCCCTCAACATCACACTCATTCTCCAAGGCAAAGGTGTCTGTTTGATAGAATTGTAGCCTTTGGTTGTCATCTGGGCAATGCAGTGCTCTGTGGTTCCACGCTGGTCCAACAGGCAGTGTGCTGCCAACTCTCCCAGCACTGGCTTGCACACAGGATAAGCAGTTACTTATGCACAAAGTAGCTGGAGAGGAAGTCCCTTGTGTGTGGTGAAGGAAGGATGTAATGCTTGCCATGCTCTTGTTTGCTCTAGAGGTGAACCCCATGAGTTTACCTATATTAATGCCTATAGTCAGCAATTATTGCTGTCATTTTAAAATGCACAAAAGACAAGAAATATAAGTGGCATCTTCATGAAACAATGGCAACTTGAAAATCGGTGTAGCTATTAGCGTCATATAGAATAATAAAATGTTATCATCATAGAATCACAGAATCATAGAATAGTTTGGGTTGGAAGGGACCTTTAAAGGTCACCTACTCCAACCTCCCTGCAATGAGCAGGGACATCTTCAACAGGTCGCTCAGAGTCCCGTCCAACCTGACCTTGAATGTTGCCAGGGATGGGGCAGCTACCACCTCTCTGGGCAACCTGTGCCAGTGTTTCACCACCCTCATTGTGAAAAATTTCTTATTCTATATAGTCTAAATATACCCTCTTTTAGTTTAAAACTAAATGATGCAGTGGATCTGCTTCTGTTTGGACCTTAGAAATCTACAGAGGGATCTGAAGGCATTATGAAAGTACTCTGTAGTTGCCAGATGAGATAGTACAGGATACAGATCACTATACTCCTCCTGTTCCAGGGACAAATAGAGGCCATGGCTCCATTGTGTCAATTGTCATGGACAGAGAGTTCTCCAGAGACCCTGGTGGTCATTAGCTGTACTTCAGGTGTGGTCTCACCAGCGGTGAGTAGAAGGGAAGGATCACCTCCCTCAACCTGCTGGCAAATACGTTGTCTAATGTAACTGAGGATACCATTTGCCTTCTTTGCAACTAGGGCACATTGCTAGCTCTTGTTCACCTTGGTGTCCGCCAGGACCACCAGGTCATTTTCTGCCATGCTGCTTTCCAGCTGGGTGGCGCCCAGCATATACTGGTGCATGAGATGATTGTTTCTCCACAGATGCAGGACTTCGCACTTCTCGGTGTTGAACTTCATGAGGTTCCTGTCAGTCCATTTCTGCAGACTGTCAAGGTCCCTCTGGATGGCAGCACAACCCTCTGGCCCGTCAGCCACTCCTCCTTCGCTTGTGTTATCTGCAAACTTGCTGAGATTACCTTGTGCCCCATCATCCAGATCATTAATGAAGTTGTTAAACAGGATGTCACTGTTCAGTTAAACAGATGTTAAAACAGTAGTGCCACTGTGGTTGTTATGCATAAAATAGCAACCAACTTTCACCAAAAATTACAACACTATGGTTGCTGTTTTCATCTCAACTTGAATCAGGAAATAAATGTCCTAGGTACCACTATGTGGTTACTGTTGGTTCACTGACATTTAATTAATGACGTTAGTTGTACTGCTGCTCAGCAGATATTTCAGATTGCGTAGTATATGGTGGGTGAGGCAAAGCATGACTAATGCGTTTACTCAGCACAACAGCAGTGCACTGAATCAGTGTACTTTGCAAACTGAAATTAGCTTTTTCAAAGCGCTCCAAAAATAACGTGACCCTCCAATTGCAACTCTCAGCGCTGCGCAGTATTGTGACATTGCTGATGTTTGCTAATGATCAGGTGCTGAAGGAAATTCGGAAACATCACATTGCCAGCCTCTGGTTGCACAACGTTTTAAATCTTGGCTCTTCAACACTTAGGCACACAGATCTCTCTGCTCTGAAAATGGACTTCAGTGAAACTGCTCGTGCTAACAGATAAGCACATGTCAAAGGGTTGGCAAGGGCTGGAGGCTTAGGTATTTCCACAGGCAATGTAACTTCCCAGGCTAGGCTGGCCTTTGACAAAGAGGGCAATCCAGCAAGATTTTGAACTGGGAGTTTAAATTATTCTCTTGCCAGTGAACCAGTCTCCTGGGCTCATCCAACACTGCAGCTTCCCCACAGCGCAGTTACTGCGGAGCATGTGGGGAGGAGAGGAGTCAAGACCAGGACAGCAGGGCACAGAGCGGTCATTGTAACTACTTGTGCTTAATGCCGACCTTGTCTATATACAGACCCTGTATTCCCCTTATATATTCTTACAGATCTTGTAAGACATATAGATGACAACTTCTATTAAAATCAGTGTAACTTCGCACAGGGTATTTCTTCATTACCTGCATTTTTGTAAGAATAAGGACTGTGCATGTTAGATATATGTGAAACATGAGAGACGTGAGTGGGAAGCTGAAATGCTAAGTGTATTTATTTATATAAGTTTATATTTGGAGCTTAATGAGCTAATAGTGAAAGAATTTAAAGAACACATATATGCTTTAAGGAGGAATTTGAATCTACAGACACCTTGATTGAATTGTGCAATTAGAATAATTTGCATTTAGCGCACAGACATTATCCATGATTTGTACTTCGTAAACATCTATATTAACATGTTTTGCATGGCTTTAAAAAGATTTGCTTTTATTTTCTTTAATTAAATCAATTTCTTGTAAATATCTCCATCTATTTGTGATATTTGCAGTTGCTCCCATCAATAAAGGAACTCAAATATGCTGAAAGAAAATGATCTCATTTCCTGAAATGTATCAGTTAAACATGTAGCTTAGCTGTTTGAATATTCTATCTGCAAAATCGACTAAAAAGCATTCCTCTTGGGGCTGGCTACTATTATTATGGTATTATCTGAGATTAGTAAGAGGCTCATGGTGTGTGATTTCCTTTTGTCACTACTGGTTAGATTAGTAAGTAGCTAAAGAGTATAATAGCCCGGTTGAACTGGTGAGGCAAAGCACACTGAAAGTTCTTACTGGTAGTGGTAAGAAAACATATATTACTGCTGTTAAAACATTTCTTTCTGCTGTTGCCATAACAGAGTTTCTCAAACACCCAACTCTCTGGAAATAGAACAAATTTTTCTTTTAAAATTATGATCATTGTAGTTGGTGGTTTCCTATACTGTTTTGTAAGCCTAACTTTGTGTGTATGTGTGTCTGTAAGGCATATTGCCTAATAGTTAAAGTTAAAATTAGATATTTGGTTCATTCAGCTGTCCCTGCTAGTGACTGCCAGGGTGCAGCAAGGGCATGGTCCCACAGGACCTGAGCTATAAGAGCAGAGCATATCCTTGATAGTAACCAGGGTCAGCTGGGGTCCACTACGAGCCCAACAGGTCTGTAGAGAGGAGGCAAGTCAGAAGTCAAGCCTAGAAGTCAAGTTGCTGGGTCAGGGTCAGGTTCAGAATCGGAGAGATTCAAGACCAAGCACATGTGGACCTGCAACATGGACCAAGGTTAAGCCTCCACTTAAATGCATCTCCCAAGAAAAGGGGAGAGCTTCTGCTGGGACATCTTATCATAGAATCATTGGATCATTAAGAAAAGACCTGTAAGATTATCAAGCCCAAACGTCAGCCCAATGCCACCATGCCCACTAAACCATGTCCCGATGTGCCACGTCTACGTTCTTCCAGCTTTTTCCTGGGAGAGCTCTTTCTTCATAACTGTTTCAAGGCCTGACAGCTGCTTGTAGAGGTTGGGTCTTAGCCCAAGCAGCCAAACCCCTAGGAGAGAGAGAACATTCTCAGGGCCCTGACAGTGATTGAGTTTGAGACTTTGGGCCCATCAGCTTGACTGTATTTATCTTGACCTCAGATTACTTCTCAGTTTTGTACAACAATATCAACATCACACAGGTGTTGTAAGGCTTAATTCATGTTCATCAAGTACTTGGACATTACTAGATGAAATATGCTTTTTTACTTGTTTGGACACATTATTTTTACATGGTGTTATTTCAGCCACTGAGACAGTAACATGGCACATATATTTATTTTTTAAAATAGAATATGAACCCCATCTTTCAGTATTTTTTTATCACAGCTACTTGTCATCTTTAAATTAATTCCAGTGAAAGATGGTTTGCAAAGTAATAGTCTCTCAGGTGATCTAATCACTATAGTGGGTTATCATCATTCCTTTGGGCAATATACTAATGAAGAAAGTAATACAAAAACATTGGACATGGTTGTTTTAAGAAATAGTCAGAAGGAACAATCTCAAAAACACTGACTTGCATAAGTTATTTATGCTTTCAGTTGCAGTCTGTATATCTCACTAGTTAATTTTATGCATGCGCAGTAGGTTTGGAGGGTTTGGAAAGGGTCTCACTGTTGGCCAGTCACAACTGATTCTTCTCCCATGTCTTGTTCTAACTTTGCTGACTTAAGTAGATGTAATACTGATTTTCAGCCAGGGTGAGAAAGAGGATATAATAAAACCTCTTTTTACTTCTGAAAGTAAAAAAATACTTGCTAGTTAAGTCTGAAATAGAATTTTCAACTATTTTTTTTTTCCTTTTTTTTTTCCTAGATTGCTTAAGGCAAGAGCAAAAGATCAGTGACGTTCTACAGGTTCATGCCTGGATATACCAGTGCAGGAACTGTTGTTAGGTTACATTGTGTTGGCGAAGCAAAGGTCTGAACTACCTTGTACAAAAAGAATCAGATCCTATGAAAGACTTAAATGGCTAAAACGGGACTGAGATGGATTTCAGGTGCCAATTCAGAAACTCCATTTTAATCCTGGGACAAAATTCAGTATGACTTGTTCTGTGCTGCCTGAAGCTCAGCATGGTGCACAGGGCTGACCTGCCCCACTTCAAAAGGCTCCTTTCTCCACCTCCATCCTAAACCTTGCCGGGAGCCAACCTCTAAGCAGAATAGGTCTTGAGGGCCCTAATCTGTGGTGTGTGTTGAGAATACCTGTAAAATACATGGGTAGTATCATCTGTCTGCTCCTCTCAACACATTTGTAATCTTTTTTCAAATGGAGGTGGATGACAAGCCCTTATTTTAGGCAGTGGCTAGAAGTGTGAGCCGAGAAGTGGCTTTGATTCCCTTCCCAGCCGGAGGAGATGCAAACCTGCAGTATCAGGGAGTGCTTTAACAACCCAGCCGTGTGGCTGAGAGAGGACAGTGCAAAAGACTGTGGTTAAAACTGAGCTGTCCTGCAGCTGCTGGTGAGGGAGGTAGCATTGGGTAATGCTGATGTTTTTCAGTAGTCTGCTTCTGCTTTCAGGTTTGCTTAGGCAGTTGTGGAGGAAAGAACCCCCAGTACCCAGCCCTGAAAGAAACGCTGCAACAAGCTGACAGAAAAATTCAGGGTTTGTAGCTGACTGTCCTAATCAGTAGTTCCCAGAGCTGTGCTGCTTTGTGTTCTCTTCTCTTCTCTGCAGTAAACCATGCATCCTTCACTTCGACAGAAGAGGGCCTCCCAGCTTAACCTTTAGCAAGACATTTGGTGAACACTCCCGAGAAATGGGGATACAAGCTTGAATGTGTTCAGGCTGAGCAAAACGGGCTCTTGCTGTTGTGGTGTGACTCGAGGTAGAACCATGAAGTCCTCTCAAGGCAGCCTGAGTTTTTAAGTGCCCAGTTCCTTCACAGATTCCTGGTTTAAGGTAAAGATTCAGAGCTCTGGATCCTGAGAGCAGGAAGTATTTCCTCCAGGGGGGACAAAGCTCACTCCTTTCTCTCTGGCTAGCTGTAGGTGGGCTACTACTCGCCACTTAGCTTTCTCGATGTCTTTTCAAGGGAACTGTCTCTCACACATGGTACAGGGAGCCAGATATGTAAATAAACTTTGGATATTCGACTTTGAGAGTGAGGCACATAAGTTATCAGGCTTGCAAGGCCTAGAACGCAGCTACCCAAAGCTTTTATCAGAATCTAGTGCCTTTTAACGCTGTACTAGACTCATGAGTGGGATTTAACTTTACATGGTCTTAAATTATGTTTAGCCTCAGTTTGAGTCCATGTTACACTGTTTCCATTGGGGTCTTTCTAAGAAAATCCAGACCTGTTGTCAAACTCAGGTTTACCAGCACAACCCAGCTCAAGCCAAACTCCAAAGTGGTGTGAGGACATTGCGTGCTTTAGTATGCTCACAACTTCTTCATGGCCGGATGAGTCGGAGTGATGTGAGTGTTTGCAGCCCAGTTCACTCAGAGGCAGCCCAGGGTCAGTTCTTGGGAACGACAAACAGTGAAGGCCACAGGGTTCATCACACTTAAACCCATGCTCAGGCCTGCTCCTAATCTCTTGCTGCTGACCTATCCAAAAAGTTAAGTAATCTGGGCTAAACCAGCGCTGCGCTCATTCTCGGTGAGTAGCGTCTGCTTCTGCAGTCACCCCCTGTGCAATCCGTGGGGCTGTTCAAGTGGCACTCTGTATTGAGGGCGTCAGTTGGAAAAATAAGCTTTTTAAAAAAAATCTGTTCTCATTTTTTTTTCATTCTGTTTTCATTCCGTGTCTCAGAGCAGAAGGCAAGGTGCCAACATCAGTGTTGCGCATCTTTGGACCATCTCCACAGATGCTTGCCGACAGGAGGAACTGAACAGCTCTCCCTGGGAGCCTCCTCCCTCCCAGGCTGGGTGCATACAGGACAACTTGGGGTGTCTTTCTCTTCCTCACTTTGTGCTAATTTCCAACTCAGCAGAGAACTGTGGACACTCTTAGGAGGAAAAGGTCTCCTGTAATTTTTCATGACAGCTGTATTCCAATGAACCTATGGGATATTCTAACATACAATATAATTTTCCTGGCGAATTAATGCTGTTTCATACTTAGAGGGTATTTATTCATTTACCTTTACTGGACAAGTATATTTGTAATTATGCCTGGGCTGATGCTTTATTTTGGATGAGCTGTCTTGCTCAATTTATAGACTGAGAAAAATTGAACTTCTTGGCTGTCACACACTTTTGGTAGGAAATATTACACATGTTTATATGGAAAAGGATTTAAAGTCCTTATATTTTTTAAGTGAGCATGAGCCTGCCAAGTTATGAAACTTTATTTGGAAATAAAGGTTCTACTTAAGTGTTCTTAAGACAGTAGTATAAACATTGGAAATGTAAATGCCAAAGATATGAGTGTTGCCAAAGAAGGAGATTTAAAATTAGATTCCTAATTCCAAATAAGTATGCTGTTTTGACAGAGCCTCCTTTCTTTGCCAGTAAGTTGGTGGTCATCTGTTATGTTTCCATTCCTTGACAGACCAAATTAACATCCTGGAAGTCCCCAGAATGCACATTTATTTGAAATCAAAAGTAAATCCTTCCAAACAAACCTTCATAGTTCAAGCATGAACTTTTTTGGGAGTTAAGAGCAGTGCATTTGGGGGAACCATTAAAAAGAGTCATCTTAAAGACTTGCAAGTATTGCAGACTGTAAATGTAGGTGCTGTGAGGGGTGAAGGACGGTGCAGCCTACCTCCTACCTGCAGGCAAGGCAGCTGTGATTGCATTGACTGATAGAAATGGGCATTTTTCACTATTGGGTGCTAATGGAAAGGTGGGGAGAAGGCAGTAGAAATGCCTTTGTTTGTCCCTTTCCTTTTTTTTCCTCCAGTAAATCTGTACTTAGAACATTCATTCATTCTGATTGATCACTTCTGTGCTTTTGGTCTGCACATTGAATTGCTATTTTTGCCGAGTTCAGGGCGATGCATATTAAGGGCCTGATTCTCACATTGACACAACTGCAAACCAAGACTAGTTATTAGTCATTGGACTAATCTCAACGTTAGGCTGTCATTCACAAAAGAATCCTTGTTTGACTGTCCAGGTTTAACTTTAAACATAAGTCTTAGTCCCATTGCTCTCAGTGGAAGCAGTTCTTTAAGCACGTATATATATAGTCCTCAAAAAGGACATTAATTTATGATTTGAGAAGTTGGGCCCCAACGTGCGTGTACATACTACCCCTTGTTCATAAAGCATCAACAATTAATTTTAAATCTGTTTCGTTATTTTATGTGTGGGGTTTTCAAACCAAATATTGAATATAATACTATACAGCAGAGAGGAGTCCCAAACATGTGAAATAAAAGAATAAATTGAAACAAAAAATTATTAAAATGAAAGTGAAGAATTTAAAGATACATTGAATAAACCTAGCTTGTTTTTCCTTTTCTTTTTTACTGCCTTTAGATGTATGATGTGCAAATACATCATTAAACCCTTTTTTTCTGAGAATTAAAGTGTTTTTTTCAAATTTTCCAGTCTTGCAACAGGGATGCAATTGGTTCCTTTGTGCCTACACAAGCTCTTCACTGCAGCCATAGAATTACCAGAGTTAATAATGTTGCCACACTTATTTGACTGGCAAATTGCAACAAATTAGTATATCCTTAAAGCTGTTTTGCTGGATGCTTATCCTGGCTGCATTGCTTGCCAAGAGGCTGTTATGACCCAAGTCCATAGCATAGACTCTGAGAAAGCTAATGTATATCATATGAAGGGGGAGGAAAGGTCATTTGCTCTTGAGCAAGCCATTTAACATGAGGCAAACATCTTTCTTTTGAGAGATGGAAATGTAATCTCCGCCCAGTCTTTCAGCTTGGTTGGACAGTTGGCTTTGAAAGCTAGCGAGAGCAGAGCTCTCTCCGTGCAGAGCCAGGCGTGGGTTTGAAGCACTATAGGTGTGCCGGTGCCACGTAGTGCATTAATGTACGTGGTGTCTAATGTGCAGAAGCAACGTGTTCGTCTGTGTGTGGTTTGGTGTGCAGGTTTGTCAGCCCTGCTTCTCAGCATGGCCAATTAGCTCAGGTCAGGAGTGCCTCATTAATACAACTACACCATACCCGGTCCCGAGTCTGAAGGTTATGGGGGTTCTGCAGGATTCCTGATTGCGTGATGTAAACATTTTAAGACCCTAGGTGTATAGGTGTCAGTGTTAAAGTAAACTTGCCAGCCTGGAACAAACTCACACAAAAGATCTGTCTTTCCATTGATGGAAATCGGGGATGGAGGCCGATTCTAAAACATAAAGAATTCCTTATTTTCCTCATTACTCGTAGGGGTAAAATAGGCCATTTGTTTGAGAAGGAACGGGGGAAAGCAAGCCAAAAAAGTATGAAATTTTATTCAATTTTAAAACCCTTACAGTATAAAGATTAGTTCAAAGCCATCAGGGA
>NW_010512439.1:0-24344 GCF_000687285.1 Phaethon lepturus | reverse complement strand
AGAGATGAGATGAGAACTCTTAGCCTGCTGGCTGTCAGTCCAATGTAACTTTGGTAAGACACCATGAATGGCGTAAGTAGTTAAAGATACTGTCGTAATTCCTATGCCCAGGAAAGAAAGAATAAGTTTACATGGAAAAATTGTATAAATATATACACACACTACATCTATTTGGTGCCTGGAAATCTGCCCCACAGTGAGGGAATTTAAGAAGCTCACCCAAGGGAAGGGTAAGACATGACTTGATCCCAGTTTCTCCCCGGCTCCTTAATTTAGCAGACAGTAGCACAGTGAGAGCCAGTGCCTGGGAAATAAAGCAAAAAAATTCTGCATAGAAACAAATCACTTCAAAGCGTGAAAGTTTCTGCTCATTGGACTAAGGGAGGTGATAGATTACATATTTTGAAGTCCTTAAATAAAGATCAGATTACATTCTAAAAATACGTGTTGCTTACCCAGATGTTACGTGATTGATATGAGAATTGTCAGATGAAATATCATGTCTTGTGCTGTATAGAAGGAAAAACTAGTTGATCACAAGGAGCTTTCTAATCTTAAAATCCATTCAGGTATTTATTCATGTTTGAATGCCTTAATTTACAAACTTAACAGTGTTATTCATGGCTTTATACAATATTTTTAGCAAGCATAAAATAGAAACAAAACAATCTCGTGCATGAATATGATCATACAGAATTTCATGCCTTTTGTAGCATTTAGATTGAGAACTCTTAAGCCATTTCAAGATCTCTGTTGCTGCCACCACAGTGTGGGTATCAATATTAACCTACTGTCCTTTATGTGTAAAGGTTACCAAAGGACCTGTGACACACGTACTTTTCCAGGGTGCCTCACAGTTAATACACAGTCCTCCCAAAAAATATTAGCTGTCAGCATTCCTGGAGTTTATGCCTGGATTTAGGGGGGAAGACAGCAATGATACTAGTAAGTGTAGCAAACCACAGGAATTTAATACTGTCAGTCTGGGTGTTTGGACTTCATGGGTTAGATTTAGATTTGCCTCGTTTGCAATCTCTCTGTAAAATGAAGGCAACGGTCTGTGTTTGCTTTCTCTGGGCAGGGAAGGTAAGAATTTATTCAATACTAAATACTTTAAAGGATGCAGCTGTATTTTAACAGAAGAGAAGAGATAAGGGAAGATAGAAGACATGACCTCCTGGCTTGAACCAGCATGAAGTGGGAGGGAGAGAAAAAAGGGTTCACCTAATGATGTGGGAGAGGAGCTGCACAAGTTTGTGGTCCCAGTCACATCATTTGATTTGTCTCACACAAGGTTCTGGTAATGGGATGTGAGAAAGAGGTCAGGAAATCATAATGGCTCTTAGCTCTTTTTAAATCTATGTCTGCTTTCTTAAGGGTACAAAGAGAAGTTGTGTTGACTCATATACCTGGTTTGTATCAGTGGAATTATATGCAGCACTGTGGTGACACTTTGCAGTCCAAGGCTTTTTCAGTTGTGCTTGTGGTCCCTCTTCCTGCCTGCCTTCCTAGCATGTTCCCATTGCACATTATGCCAGTTCATCAAAGCAGCTACTTTCATGGATGCAGAGTTATTTTGAATTAATGTACGTGGTCAACCTGTTTAACATGCCATAACTGCCTGTATTTTTAGAGGGACACATGTTGCAGCTTGTGACAGGATTAACACTGGGCTTCAGAAGGGATCTGTGGGGAAAAAAAAACCTTCTGCTGATTACAAAGCAAAGTTACACTGATGTGGAAATCATTAAAGCAACCCGCTGTGACTCGGTGGTTAAAGGACGTAAAAGACACCTTATATTATGTGCAAATCAAATGTAATGCAGGTGGAAAAAACAAACAAACTGCCAATTTTATGTATGCTCGGGGCTCATTTGAGGGAATCACAGAGCAATTGTGAGGCTGCTCTGTACAGTCTGTTATCTCCCTGGCAGAAGGAGACGTGTCTGTCCTGTGTCTTCGATGTTTCTTTCACTACTTTGTAGAGAGATGACAAGAGAGACCTTGGTGCAGCCCTCTGGACCTTTTGCTCCAAATCAAAGCTGATTCTTTCTGAAGCAGAACAACACTTCCACAGCCAAACAAGTCTCTCCAGGCACACAACTTTCTGATGAAATTCCAGCTACTGATTCATCCCACCCAGTTCACTCTTTTCCTTCAGAACACTGAATCGTATTTTCACAACTTTATAATTAAGGGGAAAAAAGGTCTTCCTGAATAAGCTTCCCAAGTTCCAAGTTTCAGAGTTCCTCAGGTTGATGATATTAAACTAGGATGGGGTTAGCGTCTTCACTGCAATGAAATTGTGTTCCACAAAAAACATTCTGCTTTTTTTTGGTTGTGTTTTGGTTTTGTTTTGTTGTTGTTTTTTTTTTTTTTCCCTTGGAGGTTGTGTCTGTCTGGCTAGCCCTTGTACAAGTTCTAAAAATATCCTTCAAAATCTCTCTCCAGATGCATGTAAAACCATCTTGTGGAAATTGTTGGAGGCTTTTAATGGACCTAAAGATGTCACTCTGATATACGAAGGGAAATCCAACTAGAATAATTTTAGGCAGAAAGGTTATGCAGTAATATCAGCAATGATATGGTAGTCTAATACCAGTCTGCTTTTAGATCTTTCTAAGTTTTAAAGTATAATAGGCTCTTTTTAATTCCTTAACCCGCCTGGGACTGGGACCTGAAAAGATTAAAAGTGGCTTAAATCCTTATACTCTCTTTTCCCTCTATCTTCAAAATTGCACTCAAGGAAAATTTTGGTATAAATATTACTATTTGTGATTATGGATTACTGCATATAAATTTCCTACTGAATCTGACCTGCTCCACTGTCCTTCATACCTCTCCAGACCATTTGAAGGGAAATTCATATGTCCTAATGAAACAAATATATATTGAAGATTGTGCAAGACAAAGATTTAAAACATATTGTATGCACTTTTCTGCACAGTTTGCAATAAGAACTGTTGATTGTTGTAAATTCAAAACTTGCATGTGTTTCTCATAGACTGAGGTTCTATGAAATGCCAAGCATAGACTAAAATATAGCCTAAAATATTAAAACATACATTAAGGACTTACCAGCTAAGTCCCACACACAAAGTTCAGTAAGTAAACCCCTTCAGGAAGAGTGTTGCTTGACCTAGTAAATAATGGTTGGGTATCTCTGAGAGGATCTGAGCCAGTATCTGCTTTTACATCAGCATGAATCAGAAGTCGCTGTATCATAGACAGTACATGCTTCATCTTACTTAGATTAAAACAGATTTTGGTGCCCAACCTTCAAGCTATTGCTGTAGATATGTTGGCTGGTCACATTCTGAAAATTGAAAGTTTTGGTTTTCATACAGTTGGTAAGTGGAATAAGTACCTTTTTGTACTTGAAACCTTGAAAGTTATCTTTTCAACTGTACCAGTAATGAAAACATACAGAAAATATTTTAATTACAGTTGGACTTTGTATGCAGTTAAGGAACAAAACTTCATTAAACAAAGTGAAACATTTCATAGAATTCCCCTGCCACATCCATATATTGTGGTAATTTACTTTGAATTTAAGAATTATGATCCTCTTTGTATGTCTCAGGTAGGAGCAGTCGTCTTCATCACATTTGTTCCTAAGTCTTTTGAATTCCAGCTTTGCATTTTCAAGGCTTTTATTAATGCAGGGACCAGCCAGATTTTCTTCATTTTAGAGGCTTGGTGGCAAAAGAAGAAAAAAAAAACCCCAAGTGATTGATTCTCTGGGGCCCAGATCTCTTCTCTGTCCTTTCAGCAGCCCCTGAAAAGCAGCAGAAGTGGTGTGGTTGTATTTCATAAATTACAGTAGGGCTTCAAACGTTGTGAGCTTGGATAATGTATCCTCCTCTCCTTTCCAAAGCATGAGAAAGTGGCTGTTGCATTGGACTGCTGTGTTGGATATAGAAGAACCACCTATTCCCCTGCACCATCT
The DNA here is from genome assembly GCF_000687285.1 of Phaethon lepturus. NCBI lineage: Eukaryota > Metazoa > Chordata > Aves > Phaethontiformes > Phaethontidae > Phaethon > Phaethon lepturus. The sequence continues at coordinate 20,395 of NW_010512439.1, read as the reverse complement.
CATACTCTTACTACCATGCCGGGAAATGAAGTGTTTGTGATAAGTAAGTGGGTGGCGTTATGGTGTGTTCTTTCATGTCATTCCTGAGCAGATTCTGGACTGCAACTCCAAACTGCTCTCTAGGATCTGAAGCTATAATTCCTAGTCCTGAGGTGTCACAAGATACCTCTGTACGAACTGTGATTTTACAGCAGTCTTCCATAGATAGTGATGAACCTCAGCCAGGAAGTTCTGAGATGGATTTTTGAGTCATTTTTTGTTTTACTCTTGCTTTTCTTGGATAAGACCCTTTTACACTCTTTTTACTGATGCAATGAGGAAGGGAATCTTACAGAACCACCTCCTCTGGTTCTATGTCCAGTGTGAATTTCTTCAACCTATATGAAACTCTGCAGCCCATTTAGACAGTGGGCTAAGTCCTGCCTTGATGGATTTTGTCCAGAGCTGCAACAAAAGTGCTCTCGGAAGGGGCACATACCGGGAACATGTTTCCCACGTTTCCTGCTGTTGTGGAAGAGGAGCATCAAGCTGAAGAGGCAATGGCACCTATAAAGACCCTAAACAAGCTGTAATAGCGGAGACAGTCTAAAGGCTGGTAAGACCTGGGAAGGGGAGCATTTTCCTTGGGCAGAGATGCCTTAACATCTAATTCTTTTGCTATGACAGTATCTATATTCTTTATGAACTTGAACAGTCTCATTAGCAATTACTAATGTACATAATACATATTAGTATACCAGGGGCTTTGAGGAGATTCAGAAACCCATTCAGACAGAAGAGAAGCCTGATAAGGTGGACCAGTTTTTGACTCACAAGCTTAGCTATCCAACTAATTTGCATGAAGTTTAAGTGAGAGCCTTAAATCACAGTGAAGATGTTTCCTATGTTGTAATTAGATGAGAAACTCCTGTACAGACTTTATAGCACAGTCATGGACTCACTATATAATATATGAGTGTTTTTATATGAATATTTTATATGAATATTATGCTGTATATGTTCTGTTACAGATTACATCTTCCATTTTTCATGGCTATATGAGCCAGTAAGTCCTACAATAAAATTTCGTGTCAGCTAAAGCTGCTGTCTTATCATATACACTGCTTTAACAGACCCCAAATTCTATTGGGGCAGAATTGCCAGCATGTCCTGACCTTGGTCACACCTCTGTTCAGGCTTCGTTTTTCTCCTTTCTGAGCTTGTTTCACTCCTTTAGGAACTTTTCAATGTGTTGTGCAAAACTGCAAGCGTGACAGTTCAGCTTTTCAAGTTCTAACAAGAAAAAAACCCAAAAGATCACTCTAAAACCTCTGGTTAGGATTTCATTTTATTTGTCATCTTTTATGAACAAATTACGAAATATACTTCATTCACAAATTGGAAATATTTACAATTTCTTTACAACAAGGCATTGTTGAGGTTTTGATTTATGACGTTCTTAGAGCATTCTGTCTTTCAAAACAAAGACAGTGGTGTTGTTTTCAGCACACTGTTCATTTACACTCTGAATATGAAATGGGAGCCTTTTGGAAGAGTAATTTGCACTCTCTTTTGATATGATCTACTGGGAAACTGAGGCCGGATGCATTTGCAATGTGGGGAGGGGGACTATGCAGATGCATTGCTGGTACCTTGCCACATGATCTGAAGCCATCGTATTACACCAGGTGCTGCTAAGTGGGGAGGAGGTAAAGATCCCCCTGAGCCATCCTTCCTCTGCCCTCTTCTCTTTAGGAATCTTGTGACGGGGCTAAATGTGGGCCAGTTTAATTTCTTTTTTTGATTCTTCATGAGAAGAAGAGTCTTGAGAAGTCTATTTCAATACTGTCATAGTTCTGAAAAGTTATTTAGACAAAAAAAAAAAAGAGAGAGTAGCCAGGAAGTGAATAAATATTGTATATCCGCAAAATGTTTAGGAGACAAATTTTGAACGTATTTCTAAAAGGGGAATGCAACTGTGCTGTTCTGCAGTTGTGACACTTGAGCTGTAAAAGCTAAGATAGTTCCATTTTCTCAATCTCTTGGAGTCTCTTTTTTTCCCCGAAGAAAATTCTAAAACCACTTCTTTCCCTGGAACTTTTAAAAATCTCTTAATATACACTTCCATTATAAATCAGATGTGGGCCACCATTGCTTAGGTTGTCTGTCATTTCCTGCAACAAGAATAGAAAACACTGGTTAGAAATACAATTATTCTTTACAATTATGTGTTTGACATTTAGTTAGCTAAGGTTGTAATAAAAAATTAACAAACTTTGAATTTCAAACATTGAGCTTTCAGAAAAACTACATTTTTTATTTGGCTTGATAAATCTCACTGTAAAAAAAATATCACATTTCTTCCTATATAAATTAAGTACATTTGAAAACTGATAGACTCATTGATACTGACTGAGTTGGACATTACTCTCAGACCACATATACAGCGTTGATGGCATCCGGGCAAGTTTTGTGACGTTGTCCTTTGAAAGTGTATCAACTCAAACTTGTGTGATAATGTACAACGGAACAAGATGGTAACTGAGTCTTTGTTTCCATTCAAACCTTTTTCTGTGCTGACATGCTACAAACAGATGCCATTCGATGCTAACTGGGATAAAATTTGAGAAATAGGTGTAGATCCAAACAGGATCTAAGGATTTTGACTGCTTGCCTTGGAATGGGACTGATTTTGGTTTTCACTTAATATGCCACAATACAATTTTTAGCAGTTCAGCAGTTGCCACTCAAGTGGCAGATGAGTCATCCCAGAGCAAGATGACCTGATCATGAGTCAGAATCCTAAAGCACCTAAACCAACATTTGTTTGGAGTTAGAGTTTCTAATTCTCAAATTGCAATCCAAAGAAACTTACTTAGCAGCTGTCTAAGCCTGGAGATGGCTACATTAATTAAGCACTTCTCTGGTCTTCAAGGCTGCAAAGCCACCTGGAGCTTATACTCAGATCTGCCTTATTCTAAGCAGTCCTAGGCCTATTTCATACCAAATTGAATCAGAATGCAGAAATGATCTGCTGCTTATGTCCGATGACAGATCCCAGAGAACATCCAACTGTGCCAAGAGGAATGGGCACATGTGAAAATGCAGTTTGGGCTATTCTTTTCAAAATTCAGGTAGATGAGGTGAAGGTGCCACTGTTGGGCTAGTTCTATAATATTTGCACGAGAACCAGCAGCTCTTCTCTGCATGGAAGATTAAATTCACCTCTTCCACCTCATAGGTACAGTTGGAGAAAATGTGGATGAAAAGGGACCTGTTTGTCCCTCTTCTTGTGAAAGTTTATATGAAGAAAGTAAAGCGAGATTCATCGGGCTAAACTGAGAGAGAGAGAGAGAAAGACAGAAAGAGCAAGCCTGACTCTATAGCATAGTAGCTGAGATTTTTGGCAAAGAGAAGAAAATTCTAGGGCCCGGTGTTTATCCCTAGTCTGACTCTTTCTCTCTCTTCTTTTAGTCCACAAATACTTGATTTATAATAGTTTGGGAGGCAGAGACCAGAACTCAAGAGTTTCACATGAAGTGGAAACACTGGTGCCTCCTCTCTCAGGTGTTACCAGCTACATTTTGAAGTAGATCACAAGGCTTAATTGTTCCCTGCACAGTTTTTGAAAGAAATTATGCGCTATTCTTCGCTACAAAGTAAACTTAGGGCCATCGAACCAAGTACCCTTGCCAATTAATAGTCCTGAATCAAGCATAAGCTTCAGAGAAAATAAGGTGTGTAAACACTGAATTTTGAGCATTTTCTACCACCCAGCTCTCCATTTGGCAGGTGACGGTGTTGGATGCTTTTGTGTGGTGCCTTGTTCTCCTCATATTCTGAAGAGCAACATGCATGCCTAACACTAGCCTCAGGATCCCGGTCTGGGGGCTGTCTGCTCTGAAACAAGGCGCTATGTTTTGCCTATTTGTAGGTGCCTAAACCCTTTGTTGGATCTATGCTGAAGATAGCAGTTAGCTGGTAAAGGGACCGAGAATACCAAAGCCATTTAATATTAACTATCAGTCAGCCACAGGTTAATAGTAATGATCTGTCAGAAGGCTACTCATAAGTGAAAGTTTCCTTTTTTCAACTTTATCCCTTGAATCATCTGCAGACATCAGCTATTAGAATAACATCATAATTTCAAAAAGTATTGAAAAACATTTATTTTCCACAATACTTCTATTTTCAAAAATAAAAGTATTAATAAATTAAAAAATGTTGCTGAATTCAAGAAATGAAGGAGCACACAGATTAGAAGCAGAGTGAGTCAATGGTGGCAACATCCAAATAGGAGCATTTGGATGTCTATAACTAGGGTGAATATTTTAAATACTCAACTTACTTCCAGATTGCAGCGTTCACCACGTAGAATTATGTCACCACCTGGAAGCACCATTCCTGACTCAGAGTGACATCACAGCATCAGCCAACTTTGATTAGCTGAAACTATGACTTCCTCTTAGGGGTAGCCCTTCCTGAAGTGACATAACAACATGGTAGCTCCCTAGTGTTCAGCGTACCTTGGAGGTAACTCTGGTGTCGGGGGAACCACCGGGCAGCTGGGCAGGTCGGTTATTTCAATACCCCTCAATCTCTAATATAAATATAACAATTATACAATAAATATAGCACAAACAAATGCACATGCAGTACATGTCTATATTACTGTATATCAGTATAAATATACAAAATAGTCTTGTATATAAAACACTTTAAAGCTATTTTCTAAATCAGGGCCTAATTTAATGTAAGTTTTTAAGTAACCTTCATTATTTTTTAGGGGCATGCCTTGAGCTAATGTACTCAAACCGGCCAGCAGCAGGCTGTCACAGGCTGTAGGTCTAAGACGTCGCAGATCAGACCATCTACGCATGCATACTTGTTTCTACAACACACATTCAGGGAGTCCATCATCAGTGGGGCACATCCCACGTTCACGGAGTATGTGCAATAGGGTTGCTCTCCACATGCATCATGACCCTTCACCCAAGATAGATGGGCATCTGACAGTTCTCACTGCTAAGTGTCTTAAAAGCTCAGTAGGTGAATGGGCCAGGAAAGACAGTAGTGAACTACTGCTATACATGGTCATCTTCAGCCCAAATTGATAGGGTTGGCAAGTGTTTGTATTTTGAAAGATTTTTCTTCCCAGGCCATTTCTCTTTCTTTACTTCTCTCTTTTTATGTCAAATAGGCTTCATCGTTGTCATTGTTGAGACAAGAGCCTCTTTGAGAGGCAGGATCTAGCCTACCACCTGCAAGACCATGATCATGCTTGCTTACACAGTTCATCAGAACATTGCTTCATTTTAAAATGGGAGGGAGAAATGTATCTTTTTCCCTGATTTTATCACCCCGTTTTATGTTACTGTTTTAACTTATACTAATTTAACTTCTAAAATATGTTTCAAACATCTTCTAAGGTGAATTCAGTCTGTATTTCTACTTGGAGTCTCATCTCAGTTAAGAAACCAAAGAATAGTGACAAGTCATTTTTACTTAATGGACAATTAACTGCTATATTATGTTTTGTCAAGGAATCAGAAAACGTTCTACAGTCTGAATTAATCCTTGTTCTGCTGTTCAGAGGTCTCAGTAGATGTGATACAGACTGTTGAAGTTAACTATAATGCAGACTTGCATGGGGAGGTTTAGATGGGCAGGCTGCTTGACTTTTGTTCCCTTCTTTACTCATTTCTTAAATGAAAGTTGTTGGATATGAAGTCTAAACGTAGACCACAGGGTGTCAGTGAACATTTTACTCCTCAAATATTAATCATATCTGTAAATCCAAGGAGCTGAATTAAAGAATTCTATTCACTTAATTCTTTTGGCCCTACATGCTCAACTTTGGGAGCTTTAGTTTCAGCACCTAAACATAGACCTAGACACCTTGGAAACCTTCCTTTTAAGAGAAAGGCAGTAAATGCTCAGTGCTGCGTCAAATCCGACCAGTTTCATTTAGGTGTCTAAATATGCCCTTAGGTGCTTAGGTTTAGTCATCTAGGTTTGTGAACTGTGGCTTTTGTGTTTAAACAACCTACTTTATAAGCTGAGTACTTGGGAGAGGAAGAAATTGATTAAATCCTGGAAGCATGCAATGATGTGGTTACAGAAAGCATTCTGTGCTTTTTCACAGTACAACACATGAGAATCCATATTAATAAGGCTTCCAATTATTTATGAAGTGCTATATTTAGCAGCTAAGCCCTTGAATAGCTATACAATGGAATTATGTTGAAAATGGATGTACTTCATTGAAATGGATGTACTGCAAATATACAGTATCTAAAAATAACTCCATATAATGCAACATAATAAAGCTTATACAGAATGGCAGCGTTTCATTTCCCAGAAGCTCTTTCTCATATAAAACTGAAAACTGAATACACCTCTTGCCAATTGTAAATGTTAATACATACAGCGGCATTGTAGGAGAAGCAGAACAAATAAGGGAGGACACACAACTCACTTTTTCTGCCATTTCATGGGAGTGATGCAATGAATGTTCTCTTTCTGAGAACATTCGCCTTTGTTCATAGCTGGCTAGCCGACAAGTGAGCCATGAAGAAAGGGTGCAACCACCAATTCCAATGCATGCAAGAGACATGGAGGCAAGATGCAAAGAATAGAGAGCAGACGACTTCTTTGTCAGAGCACGAAGAAATTGAAAATTTAAGATTCCTCCGATTAGTCCACAGATGCAACAGGCAGAAAAAAGTATCATCTGTCAGGAAAGACAAGAGAGTTTATGTCACAGTAACATTTTTCAGAGACAGATTCATTCATACAAAAAATGACACTAACATTCAATGCTTCGATAGCATCATGGATTGCAAAACACTTCACAGACAGTCATTTTTAACTCCCTCGGCTCCCACAGAGCTCCAAGGGAATACAATACCTTCTGGTGTACAGGAGTTAAGATTGATGTTGCATGTAAGATAAAGTTGGGTAGAATGAGTTGCTCATGTTAAAAGCTAGCCAGTGGAAGGACTACTAGGACATAAATCTGATTTACAGCATTTCATTCAAAACGATAACATGACAGAATGTGTCGTAATTTTCTATTGTGCAGTTTCTCACCACTCCGCAGGAGTGAACGCCTCATACTCGCATTGCATCTCTTTTGTGCGCCATCTGACTCTGCCTCTTGTTCAATTCTAATTTGTTCATTCAGAGAGCAGTTTGGAGGCTTTCTACAGTTTTTGTGGGCATTTCAAAAGTGTTCAAGGTGAATGTGCTGGACAAAGAAGCAACAGAAACAACAAAGAAATCTGTGATGCAGCTCTGCAGAAGGTCAGCATGGTGACTGTGTTTGTTTGTTTGTTTGTTTGCAACTTGGTTAAAATGTTTCAGGGAACTTCAGAAGAATGTGAAACAGGCCGCAATTAATGAGACATGCTTAAAGACCTCCTATCACTTTAATCACAAAGATGCCACCCTGGTTCAGGATGTCCTTGAGCCACAAATGACTCGAGTGCAAAAGACCTTATTACAAAGACATTGCTAAATTATTGTCTTCTTCACTTCCCTTGATATTGCCGGCCTGTCAGATGTTGATCTAGATGGGCCTTTGATGTTACTCAATATGGCTTTGTATATGTACTTATCTACGGTGGTAGGAACAACTTATGGAGCCTCACAGACCACTTCTGTACACGACTGGGATGAGAATTTCATCAGGAGTGTGGCGTTCAGGCAGTATGCTGCAGTCCACTGGGAAGTGACTATTCTAGGAGACCACCAGACAGCTTTTAGAAACTGGTCATGGTCCGCATGCTTTAAGAAATTAGACTGTCGTCGTAAACGGGTTTAACTCATTGGTATTCAAAAATTATATGAGAGAGATCTTGACTCCCTTCACACTTACGCTGGTATTACGTGACTGCCATCTGTATATGGCAGAATAATCAAACTGACAGAAAATTAAGCCAGACATTATCACTTACAGTAAGAGCATGTTTTTAACATAAAGTTCTGCTATGACTTGTTGAGTAATGGCACCATTTTGTGGCAGTCAGAAAAATGACTGTACTTCTGATTCTTAGAAGAGACAGAAAACATTCACCATCCCTTTAGAACTGGCTAATTAATGATTCTGATTGCAAAAATAATTTACTAAAATAGTGAAGAGCTATGATATCTAGAAGCAAACCTGGTCAGCAGCTTCATTGAGGTGGCAGCCCAGTCATGGCACACTTCATAGAAATGGGTTTTTAAAGGAGAGAAGTTACAATCCAGTGAAGTTATTGGGGAACTTTTATTGACTTGACATAAATTTGTGTCAAGAGGTTTTCCATCCATGTTTATCCAGACAGGGATAAATAGGGATGTGTGTCTTGAACAGACATGACCTAAAATAGGCCATTTCAGAACTGCCTTGTTTTGCTTGATTAACCCAAAGTGCTGATTGCTTTTTTGGATTGCTGACTTGCAATTTTTATTGATTTTTTTATCAGAAACACTTGGACACAGGAAGCACCCAGTAAGGAATTCAAGTTAGATAAGTATGCCTTTCAAATACTTATGTCTTATATATGCAGTGGAAAAACTTACAACAAGTCCAGATTTTTTTTTTGCGCACAGTATTCCACATATGCCACAAAGCAGAAACTGCAAAGAAAAAAACCCAACAATTATTTCATCATTTAAGGTCTTGAGTTTAAATCCTACTGTATTGCTGTAGTGGTGACCACAATGGTAGGTTAGGCAACGGTTACAGTTGTTGTCAGCATTTTTATCACAAACCTTATGTTTCAGGAAGTTATAACTCAACCATAAACACACTTATCCGAGAAGAAGAAACTGGAATGAGAAGTGAGACTGAGGATGATTACTCATAAAAAAAAATAAATCCTACTTTTAATCTGCTTGGGTAAACAAAACATGAAAAAAACCCACAATGTTGCAAGATGCCTTTTTACTCTTTTGTTTTCCTCAGAAAAGTTTAGCAAGGTAATAGACAGTGATCCAAATCATGTGCTTTCAAGCATAGCTGAGGTACTTAATGCCCTGATCCTATTGTGTGAACCACTGAGGGATCATACATGGGTTGTTGTCCTCAAGCCAGTGGAACTCAGGGCAAGAATGCAATTCAATCACCTCCATGGGTGCATGTGTAAATATGAGTACCTCTGTTGGTGTGGCTACACTGAACATGCAGGAAAATCTGTTTCAGATTCTAGATAGCCCACTCTGCAAGAGATAGCATGAAGGTATCTGTACTTTTTTCATGTAGTTCCTGTGCACAAACTGATCTGCTAATTGTCTCATCAAGCATTAGGCTAAAACTGATTAACAAAAACAAAAACAGGGATATGAATAATAGGTGTTAATGCTTTTTAGTGACCTACATTAAAGACAAATGACATTCTCTGATGTCTCTTTTTCCTTCTCCAAAAAAGTTTGATGAGGGAAACAGTGAACAGTCCCTTAGGGAACAGTGGTGGTAGGAACTACATTGGTTATATAAAAGCAGTAAGGTCTTCTCCAGGTGTTTGTAATATTGTCAAAAGATTTCTTCAATACTTCATAAACTCTTTTATTAAGAAATCTATGCTACCTTTTTTTCAGTAAAGCTAAACCTACACTCCTATTGGGAAGCAATTTCATGGTTTTAAAACTGGATTTTTCCACATCCTTTTTGCACTGAGATGGTGTTTCTAGCAAAAGGCTCTACTTGACCTCGATTTAGGATTAAATCATAGAACAGACCTGGCTGTTACATAAGAAATGAAAAAAAAGAGAGCAGTTTCTATACAACATTCAGGCTCTAATATATTGCACGTACATCTCATTTACCCTCCAAAATATTGCAACTTCAGTATCTCAGTTGTGGAGATGCTTTAATACATAGTTTATCTCCCTCCAGCTAAATTAGTTCATGCATATAGCTAAGCATAAGCCTTGAGATGTATTTTTACTCTGTTAGGCCCGTTGAATCAGTTCCCCACAATGCATATGGTTCAATTTTGTATATTATTTACCTCTACACTAATCATGGGGCGTGGACTTAATACCAATCTGATTGTGGAGGAGGCTGGGTCATGTAAACCATGGCGCTGAATGGCTCAGGACATGCAACTGGTAATTGCCACTAGAGTTCACCCACTGGAATAACAATCAAAAGAACAATAGGTAGGGCTCCCTCTGCCCCTTTCCCACAAGCAGAGGAGATTTTGGCTCAGAACTATCACACCTGCCTTGTAATTTTTCTCTCCAGCTTCCTGTGAAGTTTTGGAGTTTCAATCCCAGTCCTGTCATTGCAGATTGTCTTCAACTGAAGGCATGCTTAAGATTTTCAAATGTAGTGTTTTGTATTTCTCAACACTAATGCAGAAACCTCAAAAAAAAATTGTGTTGAAGACATCACTGTAATTAAGTTGTATTCGGTCAGACTTGATAAAGCAGATTAATATCATTTCTCTCTGTAGTGATTGAATAAGAATAAGATGAAAATTCTGTATGATGAAAAATGTATGAGTTCTGGAAATCTTACAGAAAGGAGCTGGAAGACACCATCAAAGATAGTTTCAACTTGTAACAAGCGTAAGTTAACTAGTTTTAAAAGCTGGGGTTTTGATAATTTACCTTGAAAACTGAAGGAATAGGTCACCCATTTTTTTCAAGAATGCTCTAATTCTGCTGTTTCTACTAGAGTCAATTGATTTTTGCCATTGATTTCAGTTGGAGAAGACTTTCTGCTTCCATTGTACAGTCTTTGTTAGCCAGAAGGGAATGCAACAAACATTCTCTGTACTTCTACAAGTTACATTAGCCTTGCATACGACCAAAGGAGCAACAAGCAAATTACAGATTCACTCAGCATTAGAACCCATCAGTTTGGGCAGTTCTGTTATTCTTTACTAGGACAGAACACATATCTTTCCAAACCACCTTTATGTAGTGTCATATACATATATATTACCTAAGCTATTTCCCAGTTGAAATCCAAAGAATAGTGAATGAGCTAATCTGCAAGCCCTAAGGTACTGGATTCTCAAAAATAAGGAGTGACTACTGTATTCCATAGTTGTTAAAGTATCTGAGGGTCTACTTGGAGTAATAATCTGCATGCAAGAGTCAAATGTACATTAACTTTGCTGATGATACTAAATTGGGAGGAGCTGTGGACTCCCTTGAGGGTAGAGAGGCCTTACAGAGAGATCTGGATAGACTAGAGAGCTGGGCAATCACCAACCATATGAAATTTAACAAGAACAAGTGCCGGATTCTGCACCTGGGATGGCGTAATCCCGGTTGTACATACAAATTGCATGATGAGAGGCTAGAGAGGAGCCCCATGGAAAGAGATCTGGGGGCCTGGGTTGATGTCAAGTTGAATATGAGTCAGTAGTGACTGACTCATGTTCAACTTGACAAAAGGGCCAACTGTGTCCTGGGGTGCATCAAGCACAGCATAGTTAGCCAGTTGAGGGAGGTGATTATCCCACTCTACAATGCACTGGTGTGGTCCCACCTCAATAACTGTATGCGGTTTTGGGCACCTCAATATGAGGACATCAGACCATTAGACTGTGTCCAGAGGAGGACGACCAAGATGGTGAAAGGCCTTGAGGGCAAGACTTACAATGAGCAGCTGAGGTCACTTGGTTTGTTCAGCTTGCAGAAGAGAAGGCTGAGGGGTGACCTCATCACAGTCTACAACTTCCTCAAGGTAGCAATTTCCTCTCTCTGGTGACCAGTGATAGGACATGAGGAAATGGAATGAAGCTGTGTCAGAGGAGGTTCAGATTGGACATTAGGAAAAGGTTTTTTGCTGAGAGGGTGGTTGGTCACTGGAACAGGCTCCCCATGGAAGTGGTCATGGCACCAACTCTGTCAGAGTTTAAGGAGCATCTGGACAATGCTCTTAATCATATGGTTTAGTTTTAGATAGTCCTGTGAGGACCAGGGAGTTGGACTCAATGACCTTTATGGATCCCTTCCAACTTGAGATATTCTATGATTCTCTGATTCTATAATAATATTTTATTCTGTCAGGGTCTGTATGTATACTCTGTATGTATTTTCTCTCTCTGTACTTCTACAATATTTTTATATATATATATACAAGGAATAATGTGTCCTGTACTTAAAGAACCCAACAGAGAACTCGGAGTTGGGTGTTGGTTCTTCCACATTCTTCTTTGTGAGCTTGGGAAGTTCATGCCAAAGGTTTATAATCTGTATGACTACGAGACAAGCAAGTTGTGAAACTGAATGCATTAGTGTGCCTGAACATGTTAAAAACCTTGGAAGAAAAGCATTTGGGCAGTAGAAAAGGGTTAATATTATTTGATATTTTTTGATGATAGTGTGCTACATTCACAGAGAAAAGGCTTGCCCCAAACCAGTATGGTTATTTATTTATTGCAGCAGGCATCTTGCTATTAAAACCAATTGATGAATTTGAGCCACAGTGTCAGGCAATTAAACCTTATACAAAGCTTTGAAATCATTGAGACAAGTTTACCTCTCTCTTCTGAGACTGCAGAGGATTCTGATCCACTGGAAGCAGTGGAAACCTTCTTTACAGAGAGAATACTAGCAATACCCAGGGCTTGGGAACACTGCTCATGCAGAGTTGCCTTAGCCAGGCTTCTCAGTGTAGACACGTCTAGAAGGGTTAGGAATACAGTGGGACATTATGTGATTGACTCTGATCATTGCTTTTGATAGAACAGCTAGGGACTTAGGAATTTCTTTGGTGGTGCTATAGTAATTTCCTGTAAAATTTTTGATGTCGCAGTGTTGTGATCAGCAGTAGTGAAAAGTAGATGGGAGAGACTACACTATCTCTTTGTACCAGAAAAAGGATGTGAGTACAAATCAGACTCAAAAGAAATTTCCTATGATCCTGTTTGTCTTTTAATGTTGAACTCTTCTGTTTTATACTACTGCCAACTGGAATACAGCCACCAGGGGCTCTGCTGTCTTGCTGCTCGTTGTTCTTGGCTATTCTGAAAGACTTTATGTCAATATGACATACCATTTAAACTTTACTTGTAACTGTTAAGCTACTCTGAACTACAGTTTACCCATGACTAACTAATACTGTCATGGTGAGGACTTGCTCCTTTCTACAGGATCATTGATTATCCTCGGTCAATTTTTACCAACTTCGTGCACTCTTTAAATGTAGTTACATTTTCTAACCATGTCAAACCTGATGTAAGTTAAGGCAAACATACACTGAAAATACAGTAAATTGGGAGTGGAAAAGAAATATATCACTGAAGATAAGCTCCTTATAAAGAATGATCAATTGTTGAAGTGTTCACAATTCATGTTGAGAATAAGGCTAAAACACTCCATGAAGGATAAGCTAAATTAATAAGCCCACCAAAATGCCCTGTAAGCCAGAGAGGGACCTTCAGCTGGGACTTGTTGAAACAGATGTTTCACTGTTGGACTTTCTTTTTAATTATTATTCGTTAGAAAAATCATAAAGGCTAAAGATACCAAATCTCACTTAAAAACCTACATAGATCACTATTTGCAACCAATTCCCATTAATTCTGGGATTACTTTTGGTGAAGGACTTATTCATACCTCTTACGATACATGATGTTTCATGTCAAGACTGGCAGAGGAGGCAGGGATTGAATGTATCATCCAATAATAGATAAAGCAGAACCACTCTTGGGCGATGGGTAAAAAATAATAAAAAAAGATACTGCAAAGCACAAAAGGTACTTAGAGACTAGTGGGCTGTGAATGCCTCAGTCTCCCTTTCAGTAAAGTTTTTCCAGGGACCTAGCAGCGTCAGAGCCCATCTGGTAGCACTAGTGTGACTGCAAGGTGATGCAGTAGTGTCTAATTGTCTGTGGAGTCTTTGCCATTCACACTGCATCTGTGCCTGCTTATGTTCAATATGCATATTTGAAAATCTGTCTTTTGGTCTCTTGAACTTTGGAATAAAGAACCAAAGACCTCCCAGAAAAGGGGAATGTTTATTTTGAGCCTGCTTCAATTTATTTTATATTAAATATCAGCTTGAAACAAAACCTCAGATTTAAACACCCAGAAATTTTGGTAGGGAGGCTGAAATCTCAATTTAGATTCAAGTTCTGTGGTTTGGATCCATCCCTGTTTCATATTTTCTGGAACAAAAGACTTGACCTCATTTATTTTCTCCTGGAAAAAAGGGGCTTTCTTACTGGTAGTCTGAAAAAAAAGATTCAGTTTTAGTTATATCTGCAGAGAGCCAAAGATTTGTTGGTTTCCATCATGCAGAAGAAAAGGAACTATTTTTATTTTGTATATTGAACTTAAGAAACCTTTCTTTCTTCTATTTTGAGGAGGCAAAAGCAATGGTGAGTGTATTTCCCTTGAGAAAATGAAAACTGTCTATGGAAAATCTTTCTGGAGAAAGGCTGAAGAAAATAGTAGAGAAAACCTGTTGAATATAAGGACTGCTTGATCCCTGGGTAGCGTTCATGACAAAGAAGCAGCCCAAACTACATAAACTATGTGGAAAGCCCTCCAGTATTCTGGGTCATCCACATGTATCTGTTGAAATAGAGGAAGGGAAATTATTCCAAATTTGAATACATCACAGTGAAAGTGGCAAGCGTATCATACCTATTCAAATAATCCCCCACTTGGAAGAATAAACAATCAAGACAGAATCAACAGCTTCACTTCTGCCTAATCTTGTTGGGGGTAAACCAGCAAATCTGTGTTTTACACTAAAAAAACTGTATAAACATGTAACTGCCATGAGAAGACCCAGGAATTTGAAATTAGTAATGTCTAGAAAGGACCATGCTATTTAATAACCTTGTTGCTTCAGCTCCATCCAAATGAGATAAAAGATGAAATCCCTAATGGATGAACTGAGCAGAGAATGTGTCTCTAATTGTAACTCTTCTTCAAAGAGGTATTTCAGTACAAGGATTATGTTTTCTTAATGCAGACATAAAGGGCACAGAATCCACTCATGAAAACAAAGGCATCAAACTAGAGAAAAATGACAATGGGCAAAAAGAGCAAACCAAATAGGTTTGCCTGTTACCTCCATGGAGAAACACAATAATCTTTGCAAAAGGCAAGTGGAAACTTCTAATAATGTTGTTGTCCCATGGAAGGAGTTGTGGGCACAGGAATGTCTAGCTGGCTGCAAGTCATCCAGATCCAACATCATAAGCAACAGCATTGCCACAATCCAACCCTGTGTCCCACGAAATCTGTCATGCTGAGAGGGGGGCTCTGCTATTTGAAGTGAGACATACTGTTAAAACATGTCTAAGCTGAGCTCATACCTTGACCTGGCAGTGTGCTACCAGGTCATATTAGCTGATGCAATGCTACAATTCCTACTGATTTGCCAGATTCAAGCCAGATTCAGGCAGTTTAAAATCCATCCCAGTCCATGTGATTAGTGTTTCCTTTAGTCTGGTTCTAAGACTGCAGAGATGCCTTAAAAATGGGAAATGTTTTTAGAAACACTCAAGAAAACTTAGAAGTGGGTCTCTGAACCTGAAAGTCTACCTGCCATCAGTGACTGGAAAAAACTCTGCTTATATGGAAAAACACTCAAATTCTCAGCACAAGATAATAATATTTATTTACTGGTTTAGGGCTATCAGAATAAAAAATAGTAAACAATGCTTTTTGTTGTTTTTTAAATCAAATATTTAGTTTAGACTATGACTGCTTTCTTCTCTAAAAGTAATAAAGATTATTTCCTGCAGGTGAACTAAAGTTTTAGCTCAGCAAAAGATTTAAGCATATGCTTAAGTCAGTCTATATTCAGCAAATCCTCTTAAATACAAGCCAGATACTACAAGTCCCCTTGGATAGACTGTCTTCGATATTGGTTTGTGCTTCTGGAGGATCTGAATCATAAAGAAAACCTACTGAAAGACTCATCAGCTGGAATGAATTGTCCCGGTTCCATGCAAGGCAAGAAGCTCCCATGCTGGATACATCCTCCCTCATCTATAGGTATAGAACATTCTCCAGCTTCCACTGAGCTCACTGACAGTGCTGCGATTCATTTCATCAGGAGCAGGAGCCAGCCAGAAATATGGTCAGTTTGATGAAAATGCAATACACATGTTAAAATAAAGTAGGATCACATCTGCATTTTGTCTGCATGCTAAACAATAATGTGAACTTTTTAGTGTTCTTTTGGAAAAAAAAAAATAGTTTGACTGTTCTTTCCAAAGGAAACTTGGCAGCAGTAAAAACTAGATGCAAAATTTAATGTTTTAAAATTTTAGGCCACCAACATTGATTTAACAGTCTAAAATGATGTTCTTGCTCTGGGAGTGTTCCATACACTGACTGAATCTTTTTCCTTTCCTTCAATTCCTGGATAAAAAAAAGTAATTGAAATAAAATATTTCAAGTGCCAACTTGGAGCAAATTTCTGTAGCCAAACTATAAATGCAGATTTTTAATGGGCATGCAGACTTCCACTGTGGTACAATCACAAATCATGTAATCTATAACTCTGCCCCTACAGGCAGAGTGACCAACATATCTGTCATAGTAAGGGAAGAAACTATTGCTCTTGAGGGGCATAGCCATAAGGGAATCATCAGGTCTCCTTGCATATGAAGATAGATGGCATATTTGACTAAAGATGTGGCTTTTTTCTCTCGTTCTCTCCCTCTGTGAGAGAATCTCAAGAATTTATTCACCACTGCAGAATAAAGGAGAATTAGAGCCATATACGTGCATGTGTGAATGTATAGTCACTAAACATAATAATAGTGATGCAATAATTACGTTCAAAATATAGATGTGAAAGTGTATGACCATTTAAAAAATATCTGTGAATACTTTTTGAAAGATTATCTTCTGATTTTTTTGTTTGTGCAAAAGCCTTTGCTATGGATGCTGTCATTCTTGCTTAGTGGTTCAGCATGCTCATTGGATCATTTCTATGGTACGTCACATAACTGACTTGGAATGGTGGATTTTAGAAATATACCTCGATTTCTGGAAAAAAATCTGGGAGGCACTGAGTACAGCCTGTGGGGTAGATTATACCAATGCAATCACAACAAACGGAAAGAAAATCCAGAAATCAACAACATGTTCACCTTTGGGTTTATGGGACTCTTTTTTTTTTTTTTTAATTTGGCAGCTGTGACCTATTTTTAAAAGAACAGATTGAATATGATGTAAAATAGATTGGATAGTCACCACCACATGCTCCAGATAATTTGAGAAGTCAGTCACACCTTCAGTTGTTTTCTTTTGGCTACTTTTTAAACAACTCTTACTATCTTAATCCAGCTCAATTCCAATGAGAATAACAAATTTAGAAACTACTTTCCCATTTCCATGCATTTTTGATGTAGACATTGTCTAGGCTTTCCATTTCTTCATTCTTGTCTACTCCGCTTTCCCTGGCTTGTGTATACATAACGCATGGCGTGCAATGATCAGAGCATTTCAGCCCATACTTAACTTCACTTGTATCTCTAATCCTATGGGAGGGATTCACATGCTTAAAGTTAGGTCTGTTAGTAAATTATCTGGTTGAATGGAGACAGTGAACAATAAGAACAACTTTTAAGAAGAAAGCTAATGTGCGTCAAATGCAAAGCTTCATAGGGAGGCAAGCATAGGAGATAGCATGTGCATGATTTTAAGATGCCCAAATTGTAGGAATTCAGGTTAAGGTTTCCATGGTGATGCTATCTTCATCTACTTCCTTATGTACCTGTGCCTCTGCTGAGTTCCACCCACATAAGTAAAGGATAGAAGAGGGTCAAAAGTTTTCAGTCTATTTCCAGGTAAATTACAACAGGAGACATGACACTGTTCAACTTAACTCCAGTGTTTTGCATCCTAACATGTCCAAGTATCAGCTTTTCCTTTAATGTCTCTTTCTTTTCCTTATTGTTAAAGGAAAACCTTGATTCAAGAGTGCAAGGCGTATTCTTTAATACAGGCAACATGAGCTCACTGTAAGATCCAGTGAGCATTTTATGCCATTTCCACAGCAGGACAATTCTGAGGATTATGCAAACAAATCTGTCTCCAGTTGTTTTAATTTGGACCTAGTTACTCACGGCCCTAAGCATCCCTGGAGAATGGTAGATCTCTGGCTCCTTTCTTGTCCTGTCTCACCTGCTAGTCCTCTAGTCAGTCAAACACAACCCAACAGATAATTTAAACTGCTGGAGTGGTACAAAGAGGGTGCCATAATGGTGAGAATTTAGACCAAAGATCTTTAGTTCAAGGCAAAGTAAGCAAGCCTTTATAACCATGTCACCCCACTGCATACCACTGTGGCTTGTCATTTCCTCTACTACATGAAGCATAAGCTGCTTGCTTCCACTTTACAGTTTCTTTGTGGCCTGTCTCTGCCTAGCCAGCCTCCAGTTGTTTGCTGAGTTCCTAGCAGCTGATGGCTGAGTTCCCTGCTTCTGCTGGCTCTGGTTGTGGGCATCCTTCACCCACTTGTTACACTTTCAAACAAGTCCCTTTGTGTTCCCTTCCATGCCTCTTCATTCACATATGGGAATAATTTCCTATAAACACCTGCAAAATCACTTCATTATCCTCTGTCTTACTCCTCTCTAAAACTCTACCTACAAACAGCCTCAAATCAGCCAGACTGCTGGTGTTTAATGCGACCACCTGTTATACCAATCAATTTTGGCTTGTTGTTCCTTTACACTCCCTTACACCATTTTATCTTATATCTCGCTCTTGCTTTGATTATAAGGTCCTTGGAGCCAACAACTAATGTAATAGGATCTTAATCTATGGCTAGTACAAACTCTGGGGTAACAGAAGGCGTAAAAATGAATGAGGCAGTTGTGCAGGAAATGTGCATCGTCATGAAATGGTATCAGCTGTGATACCATTGTCACAAAATGCAATCACTGCATAAAATACTGATCTCACTGACTGATCAAAACTCTTTGACTTCAGTGAAACCCAGGATATTGCCCTCTGTCATTAAATCTTCAGACAGACACATGTTTTTTGAGTAATCTTTTTTCTTCATCAGCAATGATCAGAAACCTCCCTCTTCGAAGTGATTTTGATAATATCATTACCTGTTGGCTACTGTCTTGTCTTATCTGCTCTTCATTCTCATTTCTCACCTACCTGCTCTGCAGTGCAGGATTATATGGGTGTTTATATACTGTCAAAAATATTTATGACTTGTCAATAATTAACAATTATTGACAATGAGAATATTACATGAAGCACTTTGTCAGAATGAATCTATAAACTACAGGCGGTTACTCTGATGAATAACCAAGAGTGTTTTGCATTTATCATCTTATCTCAAGCAAAGCAAACAATCCTTTTAGAAATACTGCTGTACAATCCAAGCTGGCCAAAACCAGCTTTGGAGTCCAAAAATGCCCACTCATGTTTAGGCTGAATATTCAGTATTTTCTACTCTTTGTTTCATAAATATAAATAACCATTTGGAGGAAAATTCTTCCTAGAAACATGCATATCTCACACTGAAAAAATAAGAAAGGTTTTTGAGAAGTGAGAAATGCTCTGTGATATGCACATGCTGCTTCTATTAACCCATTATTGGTGTTTGATTTTTTTGTTCATTTTACTAGAAGCTCGGGTGCCCAGATCATGAGAACATATCTTTCCTTTTCCTTCCCTTTTCCTCTTTATCTCTTTCGTCCAAAGGCTCAGAACTCAGCTGACATACCCTTGCCATTATTTTAAAACACCTTTTGACAGTCTCATCAGAAGCGGTAGGGCTGTTCTTTTTTAAAAGCAAAACTCACAATCAATTTAAAGATTGAGAGCTACGGCCCATGTTCCACTCGAGGCATCAGGCTTTCCCAGGTGTGAAAATGGGTTCACAGAAAGTTCAGTTGTTCACAGCAAAATTGAAAAATGAAAAGGAGCGAGAAGAAAGGGTCTCCCCCCGCCAACACAAACATCCGTCTCTCCCCGCCGTGCCTCCTCCCTCGCCCCACGAGTATGCAGACCGTACCCCATGCACATCGGAAATGGACCCGGCGAGGCTCTCGGCGCAGCATGCACACGCGGAAGGGAAGGAGAGGGAAAGGAGAGGGATGCCTTCGCACGGTCTGACCATCACCATAAAGAGTTAAAGAGAGAGTGAAATGGCTAACGTACACACACCCCGCTCCATACCGGAGAAGAGTCTCCCAGCTGAGGTTTATGCTCTGTGAGGACCAGGCTGAAACTGACCGCCCCCACGGCCACGCTGGACACCCCTAACCCTATCTCCAGCACGGAGAGCACCAGGAGGCTCCCGATGATCTGGCTGCTGGTGCACATCCTCCCTCGGTCATCCTTCCTTCCCGATCAGCCGGGGAAACCGTGCATCCGCCTTCTCCTCCGGCGCTCCCGCGGCCCTAAGTCGCCCCCAAACTTTTCTTCCTTCGCCGGCAGCCGGGGCGGAGCGGCGCATCCGCGGCCGGCGGTC
>NW_010512438.1:118850-130849 GCF_000687285.1 Phaethon lepturus | reverse complement strand
GGCGGGGGTGTTCGTGCCTCCAGGCAGGGCTGCGTTTCCTCTAGCCCCGATGATTTCTGCCGTGAAACAGTTGCTGAGGTGAGTGGACGGAGGCACCTGCAGCCACGATTAAATTCTCATTTTCGACTCGATCAGCGTGTGTTATTAGGGGCTAGCATTAAGCAGCGCTCATCACGTAGGCTTTGTCTAGGTGGAAGCATGGCTGGGGCTCTTCCGTCATCTCGAGTTTAATTCTTTAATCGTAGCCTTGTTGCTTCCCTCCCCGCCGAGCCATGCTAAGCAACCCCACACTCGACTCTGTCTCCAGGGCGAAAGCAAACTGCCAAAATATTGTAGAAATGAAGCAAGCACTAGGGAGAACTGGAATCTAAAAATGAAAGCTGTAGTAAAACCACAAGGTCACAGGCGTGTGGGTGCGAGTGTTTGATTTCAGGGCTCCTCTTCGCTTGTGATTCTCAGGAAGCTGTTCCTCCAGTCCCAGATGTTGGCAGTCCGCAAGTCAGGCAATGGAAATGGGGGCTGAGAGAGAGGCTGGGGTTCTCTGTGCACTCTCCCAACACCTGCCTTAGGCACTCGTGCTTTTTGTCACCACCACAAAGATAAGAGGTGCACTTTTAATAAGAAAAGGGAAGCTGGGACACTTGCACATTGATGTGATGGTGGCGGCTGGGGAAAAAAAGAGCTGTGCTGTATGACTTTGGCTGGGGCAGTGGACATCACCAAAGAAAGGCATTCTTGTGTTCCCTTGGGTGCATCAGATAAATGTTTCTTTCTTCCCTTTTCCTTCCAATTGGTTCTTCAACAGGAGTTTTCCCCCTTTTCCAGCAGAGGCATTTAGCCCAAATAGGGAAATAATCTAGCATTTCTAGAGCCATAACCTACCAGCAAAGCCATGAACCCCCACCACCCTCTCTCAAGGGAGGTTGATGCATTGCCTGACTCCTGTTATACCCCACCAGTCCTGTTTCTCTGGAGGCAGAAACAACTCCTAAGCCAGTGCTGTGGAGCCACGTTACTCAAAGCTTCCTCTGTACCAGGGTTTGTGTTCAAGATATTTGAGGAGATTGGATGTACTCTTTATGCCTAGTGTCTCTGAACGCCAACACCGAGTAGCAGAGTTTTAAGCTGATGAAAGTTTGCTTGTTTTTTGTGATTTTTTGGCTGTGAATTGCTCCTGAGACTTAAATATTCACTGTCCTGCAGCTGCCCAAGCTGCACCTAGTTTGTTCTCCTGGCACTGCTGTACACGGTACAGCATGAACTTGGCTCATGTCCTTGCTCTTGGGAGTCTCCACAGCACCTTGCATGATGCCATATAGGCACAGCCATTTCTCTGCCTATCTGAGCCTTTGTTAGTGTCCTGATCTGCTCAGGGCTGTCAAGATTGCAATATTCCAGCATTGTGTCTAGGACAGAATTTGTTTTTCTGATGTGTTTTTGGGGCAATAGAGAGTCCTCCTGGCTTACCAGGGAAAAGCCACTGTTCTCCAGCATCCTAATGAAACTCACATCCTATAATAAAGGCCAGTGTCCCCCAAGGCACGAGCATCACTGGACAACTGACCAACAGGTTGGTGATAGACAAAACAAACGGCATGCAATACTGGCTCTCTTTGCGACCGGCACAGTGAACAACGTGGAGCTCTATTCAAGCTCAGGGTGCCGTGATCTGCATGTGCTCCCAGCTCATGGACATTGGTGCCCGCAGCTATGCAAATCCTTGGCTGCACCTGGATCTGCTGCAGGGTGCTCAGGGTGCTGTGCCATCAGCACTCTGGCATCCAATATAGGCTGAGCTCATTGACCAGTCTTTCCATTGCCAAGTGTGTGAGTGGTATCTCTGCAGCTATTTTCAGGAAGCTTGTAGGAACTTGGCTTTCCCCACTATCTCTATCCCTCTGGTGATTTTAACTGAAATTGGGGGGTGGGGGGAAGTGATATGAACAGACAGACAGACATGGAAACTCTGATTTCATATGCCTGGCTTCCTAAGGAAACCTGGCTACAAATAGAAGTGAGATTTGCTGCTGCAAAGAGCTCCTGGGGAGACAGAGAAGGCGGGGGAGACTGGGAAGCAGGGAGGGATGATTAACCTAACTTTTGAGGTAGGCAATCAAGGCCCAGCACACACCTGGGCTTACACTCCCTTTCCTGAGATCTGGTGGTCTAAAAACTGGGCATCTGCTCGGCACTAGTGTTCAGCTCCCTCTAGAGTCAGTGGTGCGAGAGCTGTATCTTGGGATAATGACTCTCCTGGGAGGTGCCACCACCCCTCACCAGTCAGGGCGAGGCACCTAGCTGATGGATGGAGCATGCCAGGGTGGACCTCCAGCCCAAACTCACCTGCCCAGCTCCTGTCTAGGACCATGTCCAAATCGCCCCAAACCTGCATTCACCTTATCCTTTCCCCACACACATTCCCAGGGACATCTCCCACGTCTTCATCCCTGGATGGGCACAGGACCTGGGGCTAAGGATTTGTCTCTGTTCTCTTGAAGCTTTCTGTTCCTTCCTCCTGCAGAGCCCAGGAGAGCATCCTGCTGCACAGGGGACCCACACACAGCTACAAATCCGGTGCAAAAATGAGCCTGAAGGGAAGAGCAGACAGACACAGACAGAGAGGAAAGCAACAGGCTTGCTAATTCCTCTCTCCTGGCCCCTGTGGGGCATCTCTGGATAGATACTTCCTCCCCAGGCTACCCGAGAACCTCAGGCTTATTAGCAGTGTTTTATTCTCCTAACACTCACGGGAGGTGCTCTTCGCATTTTACAGAGGGAGACGCAGAGCACAGGGAGCTGAAGGGCTGCCCTGCAATCGCAGAGGGAGTCTGCCCGCAAGGCAGCCTCAAAGACGGCTCGTGGAGACCAGGCAGATAACACCGTGCTTAAATCAGTGAGGGAGATCCACAGGCAGAAGAAGGCTTTAACAGACCAGGAGGAGTAATGGGGAAGAGCCTGATGCTGCTTCATAAAGAAGAGACCAAAAGCAGGTAGTAGGCATAGAGAATTGGTCTGGAAACAGCAACAAATAGGAGGGGAGACGTAAAAAACACCAAAACATAACCCCAAAAGAAAGGTAGTATTTCTCCCTTGCTTCTCATTTCCCGGCATTTTCCCTGCTGAGATCTTCAATCATGGGAGAAAGGGATGACTTGCCACTTGGTCTCCATGCGTTAAAAAGGAAA
The DNA here is from genome assembly GCF_000687285.1 of Phaethon lepturus. Classification (NCBI taxonomy): domain Eukaryota; kingdom Metazoa; phylum Chordata; class Aves; order Phaethontiformes; family Phaethontidae; genus Phaethon; species Phaethon lepturus. The sequence goes on along the minus strand of NW_010512438.1, from coordinate 127,664 downwards.
GGCTGGAATCTCCCTGACAAACACTTCCAAGCACAGTCTCTGCAAGCTGCCCCCAAATTCATCCAATCTGGCTGAAATTTTATATCGGGGATGTTTTATTTTCTCTATCTGTTTATTTTGGAAAGTTGCTGGGGAGATTGTGGGAGGAGATTGGATGCTTCATTGAAGAGATAGGATACTTGGAAAAATCAGTTGCAGACTGATAATTGTTCTAACTTTTTAATGTCCTTTACAGAAAACAGGGTGGCCTGATGTGTATTTTACTTGATTGGCTTCATGGCGGGCTTGTGCCTCTGACTATATTTGGAAAGGTTTTGATGTTTTTTGTACTGATGCAATCAGGAAGCCGATGGTCTGGAAATCATTTTCCTGATGTGGAGATTTGGAGGGTCATGGGCAGGAGATGCCAACAGGCTGTGCCTGTTTTGGAGTGGCAGAGCTGGGTGGAAGGGAGAAGGAGCCGGTCTGTGAGACAAGGGTTTTCCAAGCTGTGTTTAAAGTGCCATCACACTGTGCAGCTCTGAGTGGCAACACAGTATTTGGACATAGTGGCTTTCCTCCATGGGTCTGGATATACAGCCAGCATGGTGGTTAGGGTCCTTCTGCTGCTTTGATGGGTAAAAATCACAGCTGGCAGGAGCTACTTTTTACCAAAGTTGTGCCACAGGACAGAATCAAGATCAGAAGTGAAGCCAGCCAAGCCTGTGGCTGCCTAGACAAATCTCCAATCACCCTGTACCTTGCAGGGTTGTTGGCATCTGTTTTGTGTCCCTCAGCTGTAGGAAGCTGGACCTAGGCTCTTGGCTGATTTACTGATTGATGGTTGGAGACCAGACAATTTGTTTGGGCTTTTTTTTTCCCCCTACAGTCATGTCTTTTCCCAGTACAGGCTTTGCTGGAGCTGCCCTGCTGTGAAGCAGATTGATGCTTTCAATGAGACACAGGTGTACAGGCTTCAGCACGGCCAGGAAGGGTCAGCGGGAGAGGAGAGGTTTGCTAGCCCTCCAGGGATGGGGCAGTAGGTATGAGTCCCACCCGTGGAGGTGAGGTATGCAGCGCTTTCCCCAGGGAAGGCTCGTTATCGCTTGCAATAGACTCTTTAGTCCTGCTCTTCTGCAAGAGAAACTGGGGAAGGGATGCTGTGACTTGGAGACTTCAGGTCTGACCTTGGTGTAGGAGCATAGGGCACATAAATTGAAACAGCCATTTTTGCAGGCGTAGGGGGCCACTTGTTGGCTAGGAGAGCCTGTCCTCTCACTTAGGGCCTTTTTGGGGGTTGCTGTCTTTTCACCAGGGACACTGGCAGGCAAGCGAGTAGCTGGCTTGCTTTGAGGCTCTGTTCTGTAGCTTGCAGGTTAGCTGTGCCTTGCAGTAGCTACTAGCTGCTGCTTTGTCAAAGTTTTTGGCCCCTCTGACTGAAGAGAGACCATCTTTCTCATGGCCCTGACACCAGCAAAGGGGGTTTTGAGCTGCCTTTCCTGTCTCCCTGCAGCAGTGCACTCTCACTAGGAAAAGCTCCTCTCTGTCTAGCCCTGACTATGGGATGGGGAAGGGCTAGCTGGGAGTCCCCGTGGTGTTGCAACATGCTCCTGGTTGTGTCCCCACAGCATGTTGAAAAGCAGCTGCTCTCGTGTGAAGAGCAAACTTCCTACTCCCCCCAGAGAGCGACCAGTCACCCTGTGGGGACAGGGTGCTGCTCCCACCTCCTGTACACCAGTGACATGGCTGTGGGGACACCCTCTCCCATACAAGCTGGCAGTAAATTCACAGTATGATGCTTATTACGAAGCTGATGTTGCTGTGGGTAGTGGTAGTAGTGGTTGTAATGTGTGAATGCTACTGTGTTACAGATGCTATGTACAGGTTTTCTGTCGAATGCTGGGAAAAAAATTTCCCATGGAAAGTCTCTCACTCTGGCTTTGTGTGGCCACTCCTTTGTTGTAAGCCCAGGCCATTTCCTTCCTTGCCCAATCCTTCTTCTGTAATGAAAGTGTCTGGGCTAGCAGTGTTTTTCCAGTGCTCTGAAAAATAATGGTACTACCAGCTTGTTGCAGATGGTCGTAAACCTGTGTGTGATACAAAGGTGTAGGAAAATAACAGGAAGGGTCTTACAATGGATATTTCAAGGGCAAAGTGCCCAAATGGAGATGGGACTTTTGGGAGGCTGCTGCAAAGAAAAGGCTGTGCTTTGTTGAAACGCAGAGCAGCTTTCAGGTTCACTTCGCAAGCAGCAACCAGCCAGCCTGAAGGAGCGGTGCTGCCAGGGAAAGGTCAGAGCAGAGTCTAAAAGGCTGTGTTCTCCCCATCTGGCAGCTCCTGAGCTGGGGGGCTGGAGCACGAGCTGGCAGCAGGAGCTGTCTCCTACCAACTTGTAAAACCTAGAGCTCCCATGTCCACCAGGGAGGCAAATATCTCTCCAACCCTCCTAGCCCTGCTGTGAGCAACAACTGCCCTCCTGGTGTTTCACAACACCAAGGGTTGGAATAAAGGCTGGACCAACATCCCTTGGCCAGGAGCTGTGTCTAAACTGAGCTTGCCTCAAAGGGATCATGCAGCCTCTTGCAGACTTTCCTCCATGACTGTGCAAAATCAACTGCTAGCGCTCTGGGGGAGCTTGTCCGCAAAGGGAAGGGTCACAGCTGTGACTTCAGGAGAGCCTGCATTGGGATCTGGCTGTCCTGGTTAGCTCCAGCGCTCTCTGAAAGCTCTCAGGCAGCAGCGGCAGGGAGCCCCAAGGACAGCTCTGCTCCCTTGGTGGTAAAAAGGGCTCTGGGTACTGCCCCTGGGCATGCGGTAGTGCTTATGGCCAGGGTTGTGCTGGCCTGGGGTGGTGGTTTGGGGCTCTTCACCACACACATATGACCAGCACCAAGCCTGAGAGCAGCTTGTGCCCCTGCCCGGTGCTGCCGTGATAAGTCTGCCCCGAGAGGCATTAGGGGAGTGAGGCTGAGGCCATGAGCACCGTGGCAGGCAAGGTTTGCCAGGGCTGCTAACCGGGCATGCCGTGAATCAGCTACCGCATGTGCTTTTATTGTTGATGGCCGGGATGGGAAATGCAATTGAGACACCTTAATGAAGAGCTAACAAAGTTGGGTTTGGAGGGAGGGCTGGCATTCTGGTAGCCTTGCTTCTCATTAGAGAATAATATGAATGATTTGTCTAGGAATACTCCTACTGCTGCGCCTGCAGCAGTGTGCTGACCATGGGCTGAGACCCTATGCAAATGCAGAGTAAGAGGGTCTCTGGGGACCAAGCTGTTTATTTTGGATTGTACAAATAAAGAAATACTGCTAATTTTATAGCAGCTGCTTCTCAGAGATATTTTGAGTGTCAGGCTCTGATTGTGTGTAACCAGAATGTTGTGGCCAAGTATTTTCTAGCCCACCATAATTCCCGAGTCTGGTGTTAACAACACCCATTGTGAATCGGTTCAAGTAGTAAAGCTGGTGAGGATATGTGAATCTTGCTTGATGACTGCACCACAAAATGCTGGAGAAAGTCCAACATAGAGTTGGGGGATGCTACTGCCACTCAAAGAAGGGTCCTGGCACATTGCCAAGGCCGGTTGGTTTTTCTTCCAAAGCTCCAGCCTTTTCCCACCCATCTGATCTCTCCAGAAAAGTTCCATGTTTCCTATCTCCTGCCCTTAGAGGGAAAAATGTTTGTACATAGAGAGCTGGATGGGAAGGCCAGAAAGATGGATTGATCAGATGCAGGCCTTTAGGCCTTTTTAACTCCTGTTTAATGTAATATGGGACTTGATAAAAAAAAAAAAACACTAAAGAAAAACCAACTTATATTAGAATGTTTGAAAGAGAAGATCATGGCAAATATAGTTCAAGGGACTTATTCATTTGATTTAGTGGGTATCTTTTTTTCTGGCTGAGACTTCCAGTGCTCTAATACTTTTAAGACTGTAGAGTTGGTCCAAAGTGTGATGGGACTCTCCTATTCTTTATGACCTAAATCAGTGACCCAAAGCATAACATTTTCTCTAGAACCATCTGTTTCCTCTTCTTGCCAAAGGGATTTCACAATGCCTCGTTGCTCTGGATAATTGTACATGTGCAAGGATATGACTTGCCACAGGGAGAAAATTAACTGATCAAGGGCAGGTGGATGCTCTTGAGTTTTCTGTTGAAACTACTACCCTTTAGAAAGAAAGGGTGAAGAACATGCAGTTGAGCAATATTTTATGCCCACGCTACATTTTTTTTTAAGCCTACATATTTAAAATAAAACCCCAAAACTACACGTAGGAGGTATTTGGGATAAACAGAGTAGATACCAAGTCATCCTGTGTTTTCACAGCCCCTTTATCAAATGTCTCCAAGACTTAATTTGGAGCAGCGTGAAACACGGGAATACAGATGTTGGGTGACTAATTCATGCTTCGGCTAAACTTCAATGACCATGAATGCACATCTGTTTCAACTTAGCTATCTGCCAAATAGCCTGTAACAAGGTACTCTTCTTTACAAATACCATGTTTTCAATTTTTTACTTTAGATTTGTAAGCAGTGGCTACAGCCTGCATTCTGGGAAGCAGAAGGTACCGAGAGGGACTGTGATCAGGGGAGCAATGTTCAGGGCTTCTGACCCCAGCAGTAGAGCTTTTTGTAGCATTAGTAGGATTTCCAGCGCAAACAACTCCTTTCTTTTAAGTCTGTCTTCATACAGGAGACGTGCTTTTTCTTGTTCATCTTATCTGTTCTTATCATCCAGCTCTCTGACTTGCTCACTTCCTGCTGTGTGTATCTTTTTCTTTTCTTAATTAGAAAATTGGGGAGGGGGGGCAGACCAACAGTTCCTGGTGAGGAAGTGCCATTTATATAAAACTGTCTTGATAAATTCTCAGAATTATTCCAGCCCAATAATCCTACTACAACATCCTTAAATAAAAGCAAGTGGAGGAGAGGGCTTTGGTCCATCATTACAATGTCTCTTTGTGGAGTAGATCCTGTAATGGAATCCCATCGCTTCCTCCAACCAGTTCTTCACTTGCGCATAGCCCTGTCCCTGCATAATATGCCCCTGCCCTAATGAGGAGGGGTGATTCCTGGGTCATGGGGGATAAGGAGATGAGTGGTCACCACCACGTTTTTCAAGGAGGTGTTGGTGTGTTCCTGTTTTGAGGGTAAATACTTCTCCCCAGGGATGCCTGCCTGGCTGTACTTTTGCAGTCAGCAATGCAGCATGTGTAGCCTGCTGTGTGGCTGGAGAGGCAGCCTGGTTCCCAGCTGCGCTGTGAAACAAACCCTCTCAGGAGGGAGAGGGAAGGTACGCTTAGCCGTCCTGCTTCGGTCACGTTTGCTATGACCGGGCCAGGTGACAGCTAGGTTGCTGTCCCCGGGTGCAGCCTTTAGTGTGGATGGGTTGGTCTGTGTCTCCCAGAGCTGCAGCTGCCAGACCTGGCATCCTGTTTGCTGGAGACCAGGCAGGTGGCTAATGGTAGGGTGAGGTGCTGCGGAGGCTGGACTTCGGGAGGCGTTGATTGGATCTCCTGCTTGTGTCCCATCTCTGATATGGGCCTGGGAATACCATCCTTCTGTTAGAAGTTGAAACTTTTCATGGAGAGCTCTTTTTTCTTTTTTTTTTTTTTTTTTTCTTTCTGGGGTGTCATTTTTTTATGAGCAAAACCAGTTCAGCCTTTTGTATTCTCCAGCAAAGTAAAGGTATTGATGTACTCATTTTCCTCTCTTCATAGAAACATTTTTAAGTACTGTGTGACTAAATTAACTTGGAATAGAGAAGTGTAGTATGCCAAAGGCTCTCCTTGAGGAGAAAATATAGCTTTAATAACTAGGAATCTGGCTTTTATTGGCTAGTAAAATTGAGACTTTAACACTGAGCATGCTCAGGTTTTTGCACTAAGCATCCCTATGTACTTCACGGCATCTGTTCTGTCAGTTTATGCACTGTTAACTAACTGCAAACCTCTTTAACAGCTCCTCTACACTACTGGAAAATCCTGAGGCAGGACAAGGGCAAGTACTGCTGTCATGCCTGATGCCTGATGTTGTAAATGGAGTGAGAAAGGCCCTTGAAGGGGAAGCCGTCAAAGCTGACCTAGTGGGAAGAGAGCGCAAGGGACAGTTTTCCTCTCAAAGCATGCCAAAGGAGCCAAGCTTGGATGCATATGGGGCTCCTTCCACTTTTGGGAAGGTGCAAAGTGATGTGCTGTGGAAGGAATGGCTCCAAAATCATTAATTAAAGACTGCCCTTCTGGTGCACCTTATGACCAAGTTACTGTTAAGAATAAGGTTTTGCCAGGGCTTGAGCTCACTTCGTGCAGGTTTCTGATGTGGAGTAGATGCTTGAGAGGACTGTGAGCAAGAAAAGGCTGTGGAATATGTAGTTTACAGTGATTAAAAATGGCAAGTATAAAAATATTTTTTTAAAATGATGGCGGATAGTAAATTTCCCTGTCCTCTCCTGCTCTTACCCTGAAGTCCAGTGAGTGAGTGCACTGTAATTTTGAAACGGGAAAAACTTCTGCCAGCTGTGAAGCAGAATGATGGGCTCTAATTAGATGAGAAACAAGAAAATGCAATTGAACAAATAGGCTTTCAGCAAAGAGAAAGAAAGTGGCATTAAACATCATAGTAGCTAAAGGGGGTAGGTGCTAGCCCACTGATAGCATCTGTCCTTGTTCAGATAACTGAACTAGATGCTTTGTACATGGAAGACTGCAGTAATCATAACACAAAGGGACTCATTAGATGTGTCTTCTTGAGTAACAGGGTAACTTGATTATATGTTTGTGAAAAATGGGAAATAAACAGGGTGTAGAGGGAGATCTGTAATTGCTAGTTGGCCTCACTTAATGCATCTTTCCTTTTGTCTCTGCAGGTTGAGGACGCTTGGGACCTGTTTCGCGGAAGCGGCCATGTTGCGAGCAACTCACCCATTCATCTTCCCAGTGAGCTTCCAACTCCTGAGCATTGTGCTGGTTTTGCTCTTCCATGCAGATGGTATACACGCAGAGACCCCCAGCGAATTGCCTGTGAACGACACCGAGGAGTGCACTGGCTCATACATCTGCAAAAAGGGTGTGATTTTACCAATATGGGAACCCCAAGACCCCTCATTCGGTGACAAAATTGCTCGGGCAACAGTGTATTTTGTAGCGATGGTGTACATGTTCCTGGGAGTATCTATCATAGCTGACCGCTTCATGTCCTCCATTGAAGTCATCACATCCCAAGAGCGGGAAATAACCATCAAGAAGCCCAATGGTGAGACCAGCAAAACGACAGTGAGGATCTGGAATGAGACCGTTTCCAACCTCACACTGATGGCCTTGGGCTCTTCTGCCCCCGAGATTCTCCTGTCTGTTATTGAAGTGTGTGGCCATGGCTTCACGGCAGGGGACTTGGGGCCAAGCACAATCGTGGGGAGTGCTGCATTTAACATGTTTGTCATCATTGCAATCTGTGTTTACGTTGTTCCAGATGGAGAGATAAGGAAGATCAAGCACTTGCGAGTGTTTTTTGTTACAGCGGCCTGGAGCATCTTTGCCTACACTTGGCTTTACATTATTTTATCTGTGTCTTCTCCTGGGATTGTGGAGGTTTGGGAAGGCTTGCTCACCTTCTTCTTCTTCCCCATCTGTGTGGTGTTTGCCTGGATAGCTGACAGGAGACTTTTATTTTACAAGTATGTCTACAAGAAATACCGAGCTGGCAAGCAGAGAGGCATGATCATTGAGCATGAGGGTGACCGGCCCTCCTCCAAAGCTGATATTGAGATGGATGGAAAGGTTGCTAATTCTCACGTTGAGAACTTTTTGGATGGGACATTGGTGTTGGAGGTTGATGAGAAAGACCAGGATGATGAAGAAGCCAGGAGGGAAATGGCTCGGATCCTGAAGGAGCTGAAACAAAAGCACCCCGATAAGGAAATTGAACAGCTTATAGAGTTGGCCAACTACCAGGTCCTGAGCCAGCAGCAGAAGAGCAGGGCCTTTTATCGCATTCAGGCCACTCGGCTCATGACAGGAGCTGGCAACATCTTGAAGAGACATGCTGCAGACCAGGCCCGCAAAGCTGTCAGCATGCATGAGGTCAACAGTGAGGTGGCAGAAAATGATCCCATCAGCAAGGTCTACTTTGAGCAGGGTACCTACCAGTGTCTGGAGAACTGTGGCACTGTCGCCCTGACCATCATTCGCCGGGGAGGTGACTTGACCAACACAGTGTATGTTGACTTCCGGACAGAGGATGGGACGGCCAATGCCGGCTCTGACTATGAGTTCACTGAAGGGACAGTGGTCTTCAAGCCTGGAGAGACACAGAAGGAAATCCGTGTTGGCATAATCGACGATGACATATTTGAGGAGGATGAGAACTTCCTGGTCCATCTGAGCAATGTCCGCGTGAGCACTGAGGCCTCAGATGAGGGCATTCTTGAGGCCAGTCGTGTCTCAACACTTGCCTGCCTGGGATCACCATCTACTGCCACCGTCACCATCTTTGACGATGACCATGCTGGCATATTCACTTTTGAGGAGCCAGTAACACACGTCAGTGAAAGTGTGGGGACCATGGAAGTGAAAGTGTTGCGAACCTCTGGTGCACGAGGAAATGTTATTGTGCCCTACAAAACCATTGAAGGCTCAGCCAAAGGTGGAGGAGAGGACTTTGAAGACACCTGTGGGGAGCTGGAGTTCCAGAATGATGAGATAGTGTAAGTGAAGGTTTTATTTGTTACTTACAGTCTTCAGTTCTCCTGAAATTAAATGCCCATGGCTCCCAGAACTGCCCTGGAAGTGTTTGGGTGCCAGCATGTTGCAGTAAGCCATGAATGGCCTTA
>NW_010512438.1:112423-118819 GCF_000687285.1 Phaethon lepturus | reverse complement strand
TGCTTTCCTGCCTTGCTAACAGACCAGGGAGTGACGCCTGCTCAGGGGCACTCCATCCTTCCAGCAGCAGGGAGGTGGGACCTGTTTATGAGCCCAGCCTCCCACACCCTACCCATGCACTGAGCAGATCTCTATAACCTTGGCTCTACAGTGGAGCAGAGAACAAAACTGATCTGCCTGTTACTGCCCAGTCACAAGGACTTGTCTTGCGAAGGGCCTAAATAAGTGTATGAATTGTGGTACCTACTTCACCTTGCCTATTGAGGGTCAGGTAATCCAGGACTGGGCCACAGCCTGTTCCACTGATGCTCTGTTCAGGGCTTTGGTGAAGGTCACTTCACCTCCTCCTCTTCTAAAGGTTGCAGGCTTGGGTCATTGTCCAATGCATGTCCTGAAAAAGTACTGTCATGCAAAGAAGCCTCATGGTTAGGATGCAACTGTAGCCACATTTTGCTGCTTGCAGATAAAAAAGAGGCTGAAAGGTGTTGGAGACCACTCCTGGGTGTTGCTAGGTGCATGGTGGAAAAATTATTAGTACTGTAGCCTTTTTTATTACATTATGCGGAGCATATAAATTAGCCCAGTAAATCATGGTAGACAACATCTATCTCTGGGTATGTCATGAAGATCTTTTCTTGCCCAGTTGGGGCTCTGGGAGGAGCAAGGGTCGGGAGTTGCATTGTTCCAGCCTCAAGCTCTTCCTACAGTGAAGTCTGTGTCTGTAGATCAACGCCTGCCAACAGTAGACTCTGTAGCACAAAACCACTGCATAGAACTTGGAGCATTCACTGATAAAGGGCACTGCTGTGTCATGTGAGAGCTAAATGTTGGCTTGGGTGTTGTATATCATACAACTGGTCTCTTAGGAGCTGAGACAGATCCATGATGCATCCCAAGAGTGGGCCTTATGTTCTGTCTGTTACTTCTATCTATCTACTCTGTGTGCACAGGGAGAATGAAGCAAACGGGGGAACCATAAAACTTCTTGAAGTAGGAGGAAAGAAAAAAGTGATTTGTAGTTCTCAGGCAGGGTATTAGACTAGTTGGAGTTTTGACTTCTTGGGAAAAACTGAGCAAGAACTTCGCAGCTCCAGCAATCTGGAGGCCAGAACATGCATGTTGCTCACACAAGGGTCAAAAGTGCATAATATGCCATTGTTCCTGGCTACTGAATGATAACTGTAGTAGAGAGGAATGCAGTTATTGGAAAAAAAAAATTTTTTTTTCATTTTGGGTGAAGCAGGGAGTTGTCTGCAGAGTTGCAATGAACTAGGCTATAAGGATATCCCCCGAAGGCTCCTTACTTTCTAATCAGGTCACTCAGCACTAGCAAAACTGGGCTACTGGCAGGAAGACTTGGATGTTTGATCTCAGTTCCCCTGGGATGTGACATGTTTACATGGCAGGTCAAACACATGGCCTCAGACTCTGTGACTGCTCTTAGAGGGGCTTGGGCTTCCCCCTTGTCTTGGATCCATCACTCTGACCAGGGTCTCTCGCCTGTCCTTCATCAAAGACAGGTTAGTGTCACCTGTGTCTGCACTGCCTGTTGGCGATCAGTCTGTGATGTGGGGTTTTGCAGTGGGGCGGTGGTGCTGGTGGCCTTTCTTCCACTAAGCTGTTCACTGCTGACTTTTACCAACAGCCCAGTAACCAAAGGGTGTGCTGGAAATGGGCTGACCACATCCTGTCAGAGCGGCTGCCTGGCCTCCCAGGGCATGCTGGTGTTCCCTCCCCACGGCGGCAAGTCTCCTCCTTCCTTTTCTGACTGGCTGTCAGCATGTGCACAGCAAGCAAGAAATGGGGGAAAACAGTTTTCTTAGAAACCCCAGTGTGTTTTTTCTGTGCCAATGCCAGGGCATTGCCATCATATCTCTATTGCCTTTAAAATACCATTCCCTAGAATTGCAGGGAGGGACAGTACATGAGAGGCACCAATTTAGGAGTTCACAGCCTGGGACAGATGACAGCTTGGAGAATGGTGTGGGAGGAGGTGGCTACTGCAGGGCCATATAGTATCATTAAGGTTGGAAAGGATCTCTAAGATAATCAAATCCAACTGTCAACCCAACATCACCATGCCCACTAAACCATGTCCTGAATTGCCACATCCATATATTTTTTGAACATCTCTAGTGATGGTGACTCCACCACATCCCTGGGCAGCCTGTTCCAATGCTTGACCACTCTCTCACTAAAGAAATTTTTCCTAATATCCAGTCTAAACCTCCCCTGATGCACTTGAGCACATTTCCTCTCGTCCTATTGCTAGTTACTTGGGAGAAGAGACCAACACCCACCTCACCACAACCTCCTTTCAGGTAGTTGTAGAGCGTGATAAGGTCTCCCCTCAGCCTCCTCTTCTCCACACTGAACAATCCCAGTTCCCTCAGCCACTTCTCTTAAGACTTGTGCTCCAGACCCCTCGCCAGCTTCACTGCCCTTCTCTGGACACGCTCCAGCAATTCAATGGCCTTCCTGTAGTGAGGGGCCCAAAACTGAACACAGTATTTGCGGTGCGGCCTCAACAGTGCCAAGTACAGGAAGGGGCTTGCTCCATTCAGGTGGGAGAGGACATACTCATACATAATTTTTGTGGGAGAAAGATGACACTGATTGTACAAATTGCAATCTATTCATGTGCCTGAAAGGCAGTAGGTATTAATCTAAAACTTAGCTGCTACAGTCCATGTTCAGATGTTGGATGATACAATCTGACTTGCAGAAGTTTTCTGACAGGTCCGTGTTTGCCTGGGCATAAGTTTAGGACAGCCCTGCATCACAAAGGTGCTGTGGTCCTGAAGCTGAAGTGCTGGTTACAGGCATCCTTCCTTGGAAGAATTTGCTCTAATGGGAATAAAGAAGATGTGCTAGCACAATATGTGGATTATAGAGCTAAAGCCAGTTTGCTATGTTATTGCTTGTTAGTGCTAAGCTTCAGCTAAATCACAGCTATGTAGAATGGTGCAATTCCCCAGCACATTTGATTCAATAAAGTTCTGAAACTTCAGGTTTTCCCATGCTCTGGTGACTAAGAGATGGCTTTGGTGCCCTTTGTCTTTAGTGCCTCTTCAGCTCTGCCATTCTAGACTGTGTCAATCAGCTTCATAAAATCGAGTAAGATGTTTTTCTGGGGCACTAACAACAAAGGTAGGGCAGTGCAGGGGGACACGAGGATGAAAGAAAACTGTGTACAAGCCTCTGGTATTAGACTGGCTTGCTGGTAAGTCCCAGTAAAATTAGAAAGCACTGGGAGGGCCCTGATTTTCTGGAGCCCTTCCTCTGGTTCCCAAAAGGCCCAATTATGTAACATGTTTGTTTGCAGCATCCAGAGAGACTTTCCCATTTTGCAATCTGCTGGTATCCCCTTTCCCAGAGCATGCAAAATAGCTGTGTAACTGCTGAAGCCATGCCACTCCCGTGCATTTAAACAAAGATCTCATTCCAATGCTACCAAAAAAAGACATATAATAGAGAAGCTGTTGGTCCTTCTATGGAACATTTTATCCCAGCACTGCTTGGTAGCCTCTTGGAGTGATGCTTTTCTGCTCCTTGCTCCTGAAGCATAGCTTGTGTGTTCAATGGGTGCATGTTGGCAAGTAAAATAAACGGCATTTAAATGTGTTTTGCAAAGGGGTTAGCTAGGTTTTCATGACAGATTGTTCCAAGCTGTGTGGGAAAGCTAAAGATGTCTGACTTGGGTCTCAGCAAGGTCAGTCTCAGTGATGCTGCATGGGTACCTGGGGCTCTGTGACATTGGTGTGGAACAGGGTACTATCATTTAAAGTGTAAGAGAGAGCCTTCCCTCTGGGGCCATCGTCAACAAGGTGACTCCAGCCTTGTCTTGCATCTCCATTAATGATTAAAGCTTTCTTGAAGAGAAAATGGAGAAGATGTATAGTTGCAGGCTCTTCCTACCCACCCGTCTACCACAGCTATTGTGATCATAGAGGAGGCCACTGGTTCATCTAGGCAGTTTGTTTTTATCTCCTGACCAAATGCCAAATAATTCAAAAGAAGTCCAGCCTCCTATCTTAGAGGAGGAACCAATCCTTCCCTCAGCTGATGGGATCTCTTCTCCTTGCTGTCTTGAAACATCAGGAGGGGCACCTCTTCCAGGTATGAATGCAAAGCTGTATGAAAACTGCGTGTTCTCTCATGTGCAAAAAATAGTAGTTTTCTAGAGATAAGCTTGCAACTAGAGATCTATTACAATCTGCATTCCAGATGTCTGCACTCACACCTCCCAAAAGAAAAGTATTTACTTCATTGATAAGTCAGTGAGGAAGGTGGTACACACAATTATATAGATAACTTATTAAATTGTTATTTAACATATCCAGTTACAGTTACACCTGTAAATGCATGGGGAATCTTATGTCAATAGATCTTGCTGTTCATAATATATAGTTTATCTGTTTTTATAAAAGGTGTCTGCTGGAGTTTTAGGAAGTGACACTCTTGGACCACTGAATTTGACTTGTCCAAGCCAGTTTTGTCATTTCTATAGAAGCATAAATCTAGGAGCCAAATGCTAAGGGTGACAGAAACATCAGCTAAATCCCCTGATTTTTTTTTAGGGAAAGTGTCCCCAGAGACCACATAGCCTCGCTCCAAAGAGACCTTTAAAAATGTCAATGTCAATAAATATAGATTGGGAGGGGGGGGAACAAAGTGGTACTGCTTTTTTAAGTTCCCCTTTTCTTTTCCAAAAGAAGTTGGGTGAGGTATTTCTAAAGAAGCAGCAAAAATAAAAACCTGACTCAGCCGTGGGACCTCTCTAGCTCAGTTTTGCATCCATGGCCTGCAGCTTCAGAGAAAAAAATGAAACCTCCAGTATGGTCAGCCTTGCAGTAGGATGCAGTCAAAGACCAGAGAGTCTTCTGACATGGCAGAGAGACTGCTGTAAACCAGGCTGAAGGTGAAGTAAACAAACATTCCCCTTTTTAACATTTCATTACTGAACACATTATCTCTCTCTTTGTCTGTCCCACTTTGTTTGCTTGGGTCAATCTGCATCCCCTCTCTCACAAGCCCCAACTTGCGCAGGGTTAACGTCTGGAGGCACAGTGTGAGATATCAAAACAGACCAAAAAAGATTAAACTCTTATTTGGCCTGCTTCCAGCACCCAACTTTGGTTTGAAAGAGTGCTTTCCCCTCACCACTGGCAGTCTCGCCACCAGGATATAGGTCCTGGGTCCTCGGCAGCAGCATCCAGTGCCCTGGCTCCATCTTAGAGGAGGTAGCCCTGGCCCTCGCCCACAGCAGAGAGCCGAGCACATGTGTCACACCAGGCTGGGGCATGGCATGGGGGCCTGTTTCCCTTTCCAGGGGAGTTTTGGGGAGGACAAGTTCCCTGGGGCTGAAATGTATCATTGCTTTGCGTCCTGACGGCCAAAAGCTGGTCATCCCCTCTTCAGGGGGCAAGATACAGCTATAACAGGGCGAGCTGCCTTTTCTTTTTCTCCTCTTCATTCACACAATGTTTAGTCTTTCCTGAACATTCCTAAAACATTAGCCTTAATATCTCCCAGCCAGATGCATCTCTCAAACTGCTGTGCTCTCATCTCAGTTGCACTGGACAACCCCCACATTTCTGTTAGGAGATAGCAAGGAAATAAGGCCACATGGTGTTCACAGACCTTCCCCTTTCTCCTGCGCCCAGGTGCCTGCAGGTGCTTGCTGTTGTCCTGTGCACACAGACTGGGCACCGCGTGACACAGACATGAAGTGTACTGAAAAAATCATTCCCAAGTGCCATGTCAGGTCTCAAGCCTGCAAAGCACATACTCACAACTGTCTCTAAGTCTCTTATGGCCTGATCTGGTCCTCTGCTCCCCAGAGTAAGGCCAGTGGGTGTGCTCCTGTGGCATGTCATCATGGTGTTGTGAGACAAGTCCTGCCCATAACTTGCTTGGGGAGGGTTGCAGTCTGTGCTGTTTGCCCAAATAAGTCATGAAATCTAGGAACTTGATTTGATGATGTCCCCTGTGGAGGGGATTAGGCAGCGTGGTTGTGTTATTGGATGAAGCAAGCTGTGCCAGCACATCACTGTGGGGAATGGCGGGGAGAAGGGTGAGGACAAGAGTGGTTAGCTCTCGCTGAAGAACTGACACAGTTTTTGTCCTTGAAAAGCCAATGTTTCCTTATTTGTAATGAGCTGTTGTTGGCAATTTACTGCTGCCAGCTGCATCTCTGTGGTTGATTAAGGGAACTTGGATCTTAAATATGTAATAACTCTCTGAAAGCCATTGAGAGGCAGTTATTAGCTTCATCAGGGCCTGTGTACACATCCGCTGTGCTCCTTTATGAAAAGGCTACCTATTAAATGCATTGTAGTAATTTATAAAACACAGGATCTAGGCTTGTTTTAAGATGTTAAAGCAGAAATCCTA
>NW_010512438.1:111524-112392 GCF_000687285.1 Phaethon lepturus | reverse complement strand
CGTGTGGGACAGAGTTATCTTGGACTGAAGTGCTGCTCTGCAGCACCTTGCTGGGGAGACAAGAATGGGGGATAGGAGAAGCCCTGTCCCCCTTCGCAGACTATCTTCTTCCCCTGACATGTGCATGAGCACTGCTGGCAGCAGTATTAGCACCAGCTGTGATATGCAGGTCTTGTTAACAGAGCAGGGATCCATCCCATCCCTCCTGTGTACATGGGATCCTTCACCGTGGAAAATCCTTGAGCAGGGAGAGTTAAATAGTTGGTATACAAGACCCCCATGCAAGCTCTGAGTTCAACTTGTGCATCTGCCTTGGGAATAGGCTTCTTTCCTCTGACACTTTGCCCCCAGGTTTGACCTCGGTGGATGCCACTCAGTTTTCTTCCAGCAGCAAGGCTGCATTTGTGGGCTTAAAACGAGAGCGACAGAACAAAGAGCAGACAGCTGACCACAGCCGGCATCCAAGCATCTGTGCAGACAGGCAGGAAAACATCTGCTGTCATCTAAAGCCAAACAGAGAGGAGAAACTGGACCTGGCAGGCAACTGGCTGAGTCAGAAACAGACCCTCGCTGGGGGGAGAGGCTGAGCCCAGAGGCATCATTCTGCATGCTGCGGGTGGATGGAACGCTATCGGCTGGCAGGCAGGCGTACTAGAGGTCTAGAGGCACTAGACGCACAGTCTTCCATGTCTGGGCCTGCCTTGTGTGTGTCCCTATTGGCTTTGCTCACACCAGGGACAAAATTGCATGTTCACTAGCAAGGACATGCACATTGCTGCCATGCAAGGGGAAAGACACCTATGCTATCCATTGTCTCTGCTCCTTCCCCTGTTCTCCAGCACCATAGGATAAATGTGTGAGCTTAACC
>NW_010512438.1:82561-111493 GCF_000687285.1 Phaethon lepturus | reverse complement strand
TGAACCGTCTGTATTTCTACAGACCTCTCAGATGAAGAGCTTTGATTAAAAGTTAGTCTTTTACAGCCATAGTGTTTGTGATGGCCGGGCACATGGCCTAGCTGCACTGGTACTAGTGCATATCACCTCTGCTTTGCACTCTCAGGCATGGTGGGAGTTAAGGTCAGCCCTCTCCAAGTCATAAATGCCATTTAGCCTGGGAGATATCAAAAACTCTACTAATAATGTTTCTGACACTGACATTGGAGGCGTTGCACTGGTTTCCAAGAATGGCAATGCTGGATCCTGGGTGACAACAAATAATAACATTCTCTGTTTTAAAAATATCTTAGCATAAGAAAGAAAATATTCCCACTGCTGTGCAAGTCAGAGGGTGACCAGCATGTGCCTGCTCTGTCCAGTCCCTATATGGTTCCATTTCCATAGTGTCTGGACTCCTTCATACACAATCAAAGTAACAATAAAATGTGTCTGGCAATGAGAAACAAAGCAATAATGAAGAACGGGGTCACAGACTGGATCCCCATGAACTAGGTGCTGGGAGGAGAGACGTGGAGTTGATTGCATATGCCTGCGCCATCAGAGAAAAGACCTTTCCATGGGAAAGTCCTCTGAATGCAGGTGCTCTCAGACGGCTGAGGACAGGGATGGAGATGGGCTCAGGAGAGTCCAGTGCAGAGATACTACTTTTGGATTTTTTCTAGAGGTGTTTTCAATTTTATGGCATTGTTGTAAGGAAGCTTCTTTGCTCTTCGGACTGCTTGAGTGATTCCTCTGGTCACTTGCTCCTATTAGAACACTGGTGTGCAGTAGTCACATACTGTGCTATTTTGGGGTCATGCGATGTGGCCCTAAATTAACCACAGGCCCAGTACGCCCTGAGGAGAGCCTTGTCCCAGAGGCCAGATGTACCATCATCAGGTGACAAAGCTGTTGTCTCACTGGCTGGGACGTAAGAAGGACATAAAGTTTCTTGCTGGGTCCAGAACAAAACGAAAAAAAGGATGGATTTGCTCTGAGTTCTTTTCTAAACTCTATTGCTTGCTTCCAGGAGAACAAAATAGTTATACGTTGGGCCTTTGCAAACAATTTGGAGTAGAAATATATCAATCCTTTAAAGCACTCAAGCCCTCAAACTCCCCAGGCAGCCTCAGCTTTACAGTGCTGATGGCTCAGCTCCTCAGCCTGTGCAGGCAGCTTCCCCGCCTGCCCTTTCTCCCCAGCGCTTGCCCTCCCGTCCCTGCGCTGCTTACGTGGACTTGGTTCTGCCACCCTCTGACCCAAGACCACCCATGCAGCCTGAGCGCTCCTCTCTCCAGTGTTGTGACAGATGACTTATCCTGACATGCCTTTAAATATGAGCAAGAAACACACCTGTTTGGAGACTGTGGATATCGTGCTCTGACGAGCTGCGTGTCCTTGGCTGCAGCCCTCCTTTCCCTCTCAGCAATGCCATCCTGCAGCCCGGGCTCTGCTGTCCTAATACCGCACAGCTTTCACAGGAATATGCAGCCCTATCACAGCATACGAGGCAGAAGAAAAGTCTGTTCTGCAGGGAGTCTGGAATAAATAGAGCTGCGATGATCAGGAGTGAGATGCACTGGTTTAATTGAGAATGGGAGTCTGGGTCCGAGACAAAATCTGTTGCTTTGGCTCAAGCAGGTGGGGAGCAGGTTTTACCTGGCACCAGGGTCTGCACAGGGCTCTGTATTTGTTTAGTTCAGTAGATTTGCATTCACACTTTAGGTTTGGTTATTGAAATTTATGTTCCTCCTTAGTGACTGGATATGTGATGGGACCAAGGGGGATAAGATATTACTCCTACATAGGGTAAAAATAATATAAACAAAGTCAGTATTAATGCCCCAGGCACAAATGATCTTACCACAGAGGAAAGGGAGGAAAGTGTAAGAGGAGATTATGGAAGTGACCTGGAACTCAGAAAGAATCATACAAAAACCTGAAAATGGGTCACTTTAGTGGGGAGGATTGTAATGGAGCAGCATGGGAGTGTTGGGTCAGAGTCAGGCCAAGCATGAACTGGATGAGAATTAGAGAGGAAGAAGATATCCTGTCCATGCCCTCGCAGTGCAGAGGGAGAAGGGGAAGGGAGCTGAACAGCAGATTCCATCAAGAAACAGGTCCCTCTGTGGACATCTGTTTTCATGAGACCTGCGTGTGTAGGACAGAGATGATGTAACATACCTGTCCTCAGACCTGGCAAGCATACTGAAATCTAGCCTCGTGTTGTTAGGGGAATGCCTATGGGGCTCTTAGAGCTGCTAGCAGTCCCCTGGAAGGTTTCCTGGGCAATAGGTGAGATCTGCAGGCAAGCTCAGGAGCTGCCTTCAAAAGCACCTCAACCAGATTAGATCTGCTTCTGTACATAAAAGAGCCTAGAATAAATCATCACTTTATTTGTAAGTGATACAAGTGATACATATCTTTTCATATCCTCAAAAGATAACAAGGGGATAAGTAACAGCCAGCATATATTTGTCAAGAACAAATCTTACCAAGCCAACCTAATTACCTTTTATGCCAGCCTTTTGGGTAAGAGAGAAGCAGTGATTGTCATATCACTCAGCTTAGGAAGGGATTTTAATGTTGCCTTGTTCAGTACTCAGTACTGTCATAAGGAAAGCACTGGCTAAATGGGCCACTGGGGTGATGGGGTCAAACCTGTCTGGAAAGAGAAATGTGGCACTGGATGGGGGTGAAAAGGTGTTCAGTAGGTGCTTGTCCTGAACTGGAGCTTGCTGGGTGTAGAAAAGAGAAGTTTGGTGTTTAAACTTGCAGATAGAATGAGTGGAGAGGCTGGAAGCATTATCGTGGGTAGGATGGGGATTTACAGAGATGGGCTGAGCAGAAGCAAGACACTGTAAAGTGCTTGTGCAAGAATAGTCAAGCACAAGTTCAAGTGGGAGGGGAATGACAGAGTCAGGGGGTGCCATTGTGACCCAGCAGCCAAATCTGAGCTCACAACGTCATGCTCTTGCAATAAATGAGAGAGACGTCATTCTGAAGATATTCACGAGGAGCACAGCCATCCTTACACTCTCTCTGCCCAGCTGTGTCAAGCTTTGAGCACTCGACTTGAGAAGTTGGGAAGAATCCAACAGAAAGCACAGAAAATGACTGGTAGTCTGAGAAATGTGACTGAAGATGAGGCTGCGAGAACTGGGGCTGTTTAATTTAGAAAGACACAAGCAAAGGAAAGGTCTAAGCCTTGAGCTCTGTAAAGGGCAATAAGATATTCTCCATGTCTGCAGAAGCAACAGAGGCAATTCAGATTAGACAGGAGGGAAAATTTCCTCCCGGTACAGATGGGTCCACTCAGGAGTAGCATGGGGGAGTGGGTGACGTCTGTCAAGAGCAGAAGACAGCTTAGGTACGCTGTTCGAAAATGTAATGAAGATATGAGGTGTATTGTCTCTTTTAGGACAGGATTGGGTCAAATGAGTTCTTGAGAACTCTTCCTCTCCTGTTGTTATGTGCTAGCCAGGGAAAAGCATTCATCATGTGAGTAGCACTTCAGTTAGGTGGCCCTGTCCTGCATGGTTTTCTGCTGCAAATGTGTGATGGGGTAACATGCAAAGCAACCTACACATGGAGCAGAAAGATCAAATGTGTGCATACACATGCAACCTTCAGAGCTTCCCTGTGGCCAATCCAATCTAGGTTCTTTGCTCACAACAGATATCTGGGACAGGGACAGTGCTTGCCTGCCGTCTGTCTCCTTTGCTAATAATTAGGTGCAATCCAAGCTTCCCTGCAGGAGAGCCCTGTCCCCATGGGGGAAGAAGCAAGACTGCACAGGTTAAGGAAGCTAATTAGAGGGGAAGAGAGCATTGGTACTGAGGCCCCAACAGTAAACTTTGAAATCTAGGTAAGGGAGCAGTATTTAATTATATACAATTAAAACACCGCATCTCAGCCCCCTTGAGAACTGGCAGTCTTGGAAAGCCCTCACAAAGGTGCTAATGAACAGATCTGAAGGCAGCGGTGGGCTAGGGGCTGTGCTTATTAAACTTCACAATCCTGCAAAGTTACCTTTGGTTATTTTCCCACAAGTTTACTCTAGCCACCAAAGCAGTTACTTCTGCTCCCTGCTCCTTTGCCATAGCACATATATAGCCTGATCCTTTAGCCTGCCCTCTCCAAGCCAGGAGGCAGGTTTGATTTCCCTGTAAAGTGCCTGCCTTGTGTTCAACCATTCACTGTTGCACTCTGTGCCAGCTGAG
Source organism: Phaethon lepturus (assembly GCF_000687285.1). Taxonomy (NCBI): domain Eukaryota; kingdom Metazoa; phylum Chordata; class Aves; order Phaethontiformes; family Phaethontidae; genus Phaethon; species Phaethon lepturus. The sequence goes on along the minus strand of NW_010512438.1, from coordinate 107,249 downwards.
CCAGCAAGCTTTGTGGACCGCAGCAGTAGCTTTTATCCCATACATTCTTCTGGGTGCAAAACCACGATGAGGGAAAGCTTGGATGGATTCATATCATCTGGCAGAGTAGAACTGCAGAACCAGCCTGAAGTTTTCCAAAATTCATTTTCTTCAACAATTTCAAACCCTTAAGGAAGGCTTTCGTTCATCATTGGGTGCCAAAGGAGGTGGTGCCTGTTTTAATTAATAAAGTGCCAGAGGGGCTTCTACCTCCTGAAGGCAAGAACTTTGAAAACCACAAGCAAAAGGCTAGAGCTCCTTTTCCTGCATTCTTGCCTCCTGGTATTCCTCTTTTGCCTGATCTTTGCCCCCACTTTCTTCTAGGTCCATATGCCGAACCCGTGATTCGCATCTGCTACGTTGTGACAAACAGCTTCCCTGATGGTTGGACTGCTTAAAATGTTACAAAACCTGAAAGTGATGCCAATGCCACTGAGGTTCATTTTATTTGCCTGAGCCTTTCTGGTGATGTTTTCCTCTGCCTTGCCAAGAGCTAAAGCCTCAGGGGGTTCTTCATTCATTGTGTTTTAAGTGAAAATTAATTTTCTTTTTGAGTCCCAGAGCTCCAAGAGTTGGAGTTTTAAGAAAAATGCTGACTAGCATCTAGAGTGACCTGTCTGGCCCTTGGTGTGCCAAGAGAGAATTTGCCATGCTTTGAAGGGAGAATTACTCTCTGTTGTCAATCCTGCAGACCTGGCAGGGAAGGTGGGAGGCCTAAGTTGCTTCTCAGTTCAAGTCTTCCTAGACCTAGTACGAATGAGCATGTTGGTCGCTTGCAAGTACATAAACAGATTTCTACAAAGCACTTGCTAATGAACCAAACACCAAAACAGCAGTTTGTCCTTTCAGTGATTTGTGAGGAGTCAGTAAAAGACTCAACCTAGGGAGCTCATTACACTGCTAATGTAGTGCATTTTTAGTGGAGATGCTGGGAAGCTCTTAGCTGCTGTCTGTGATGCAGGGTGAGAGGCTTGGCAGTGCTGGGAGGAAACCTGTGAGAGGAGTCGTCTATCGCCTTCATCGGTGCGAGCACGAGGCTGGCTAGCAATGGGGGCAAGGCAGCCAGACCGTGCAAGTGGGGTGCGAGAGGCCCTGATTTCCACCCCCAATCTCTGTAATCCCATGACCAGGCTATAGGCTCACCGATATCATGCTGGGCTTTCAGGTCTCAGGTGCGAAGTGGAGGAGAGCAGAGTCCAGCACCAGTGAGAAGGGAGAGCCACAGCAGCCTGCTTGGACACAGCCATGCAGATGGTATAAACAGAAACATTCTGCAAAATACAGTCAGACGCTCAGGGCATAAAAACCAGGCACTTAATGCTACACATCAAAGGGAGTGTGGCACTGCTCAGCCACTGCTCTGCTTCATGGGCACAGCGCGTTTGTCACCTTCAGCTATTGCTCAGCTACAAAGCTAATGCGCACCACTGCCCTTTCCTCTTGGTGTGAGTAGATGGACTTACTCACAGCACCTATAGCCACCTCCAGAAGGGATGTATAACCTCAAGATGCCCATATACCTACAGGTTGCATATACCTATGCCTCAGCAATCAGAGTAGGTGAAAGACTGACCACAGAAGTGCATGTATGGGGGTGAGGCAGGATAAGGTAAAAGAAATGAAGGCATGATGAAAATTGGAAAAGGAGGGGTGGAAAGAAAAATGAGAGAGGGGCCAAAATCATGACGGTTTGTATGAGTGCTTCCTTTCAGCTGCTGGTGAGCAATTCCAGAGCTGTGACATGCTCATGTTCAGAGGCCCCTAGTCCCATCAAAGCATAAAGCAAGTTTAGGCTGCTCAAGTTTGCAACAGCTAGTTGGAAAAAGCTGTTTGGCTTTTGCTACAGAATGAGTTTGACATCCATGTCTTAAATGCATTGAGCTGATATTGCACAAGTTTCAGCTTCAGCATGCTTTCAGGGAGAGCCCTGGCTTGGAACTAGGCAGCAAAGGTCAAAGCAATGAGGAAGAGATAATTCTTCTGTCCTTGCCAAGAAAAATCACTGTGCATGGGAAAGGGAGAACTGAATTGATCTGAATTTTCCTGCTATTGATCAGCATTTTGGTGCCAAGGTAGTCACTCCCTGTGTAGATGGGTACGTGCATATGAGAGAGGGAAAGAAAAAAGATAACATGAAGAGCTCCATAAACCACCTGCTCCCAGCTGGAACAGAGGTTTTAAATTCCTTTGCTGGACATGAGGGGAAATGTACTGATATGTGTGAATATTATTTAATTATGGAAGAATGTTTTACCTTTCAGAAAAGTTGCAACTGAATAAATTAGTTTGGAAGTCTGAAGAAATTAATTGAAGTTTGAAGTTGCGGGGTGTTTTTTTATTTATTGCTTCACAGAAAATTCAAGTTGCATTTTGAACTAAACTTTCCTTCATTAACTCTGGAAACCTAGGCAGGGGATGGATTTCAGGTCAAGCGTTTTGAAAACCCCTGCTAACAGCAACTGTGGCAGAAGGTGAAGCATTTCAACTTCTTTGTGAAAGCCAGTACGTTGAAAAGGTATATATCAAGTCAGGCAACTTGTGCAACGGCTCTTTGCAAGTAGGGATTTGTTTCTAGCACCCTAGATATGTGACGGAAAATCCTGCAAAGGAGCAGGTGGGAGTTGCAAAACCACATGCTAGCTTTAGACCCAGAGCTCAGCGTGATGGTGATCTCCACCAGCAACCATGGGGAGTGGGGTGTAGTGCCTGCCCTCCAGTCCTTGCTGGGGTACAGCATCCTTTGATTTGTGGCATGAGTTTTATTAATTTATTTCTTTTTGGGCTTAGGCACATGTACTAATTAGAGGAGAACTGGTGAGCTCTGCTAACGCATTTGAACACGGGTAGCTTTAGGCTTGCATTTGGGTCCTTAAAAATGAAATAAAATTATGTTGTCTTTGTACCAGTTATTGTGAGCAGAGGCCTTGATTTGGCAGCAGTTATCTCCCCAACACCACTGCACTAATGACTTCTAATGCAGAAAGAACAGTGTGTCATTAATGCAATTGTATAGTGTGAAGCTACTGTGTGAAAAGGAGAGGCTGAGACAGACTAGTTTTTAACGAGCTTGTAACAAACCTGGGACTAACTGCCTGGGTTTAAACCTGTGGGAGCCTGGAAGCCAAAACAGCTGCTGACCCATAAGGGGAAGCCAAAACATCTGCTGACCCATAAGGGGATGTCCCTCACAGACATCCTCCCAAGGATGGGGGCATGCTGCAGGGTAAGCAAAGTGGGTCTGGGGACACGCCAGCACAAGCATTGCTCTCTCCTGCTGCTCCCTTGGTTTCGCCGTCAGTCCCCTTACAAAAGAGGTCACGCAGCCCTGGCACCTACAAGTGAGGGGGAACCAGTGTAAGGATTTCTCTCCAGGTTTTGCCAGGAGAGGCAAAACCCAAGAGGGTAAAACCCTCCCCAGAAAACCCAGCTCATATCTCCTGAGGATCTTCTTTGCCTCCTGGTGTGTCCAAGTAGCCCAGGTGACCCTGACATTCAAGTGAGGTTTTCTTCATTGCGCTGTAGGATCTCTCTGCTGGCTGCAGGCAGATTTTGGTTGAGATGGTGGCCATCAATTTTTAAAGGTAAATAATAGGCTATAAAGAAAGGTTTCATCTCAGAGCTGCTAGAGATGGTCTGTAAAGGTCATTTGGCTTACCTCCCTGTGTGACAGAGCTTGTACAGGCTTGTTGGTTGTCCTTCCTACAACAGCTGGAACTGGGGAAATGTTTGATTGAGGGTTTTTCCCCAGAAGTACCTCACTGCATTTTCTCCTCTCGGTGAAAATTAGGAAAATTGGAAAATCCAAATCAGCATATCTGTTCTTCATTGAAAAAGCTGGAGGAGGAGAAACCATTTAGATTTAGAGGAGGGGTTGGCTTGTTTTTTAGAGAAGACAGCTGGGACAAAATAAAATGTCACCCTTACCTACTTCAGTGCTCAATAACACAAATCCACATTGCAACACTAACACCGAATGCCTGCAGAGATTTACTATCCTGGGAAGGCCTTAGGCCATGATCCTGCTGTAGGGGTGCAGTCACATTGGTTGAGGTTCAGTTGCGAGGGAGTGGAGGTTTGCTTGCATACTGTGACAGTAGAAATGGCTCACATCTCTTGAGCTGCAGAACAACATTACCTTCAATTTCTTCTGTCTCTCTGTGCCCTGTAGCAGTGCTCACCAAAGGTGGCTGCAATGCAAGCATAAATAAAATTCATCACGCACTGGGACTACACATACCTGGAGCCATAACAGAAACTTTAATGAGTTAAATCAGAGCTTTTATTATCTAATTTCTCATTGTCAGCCAGTTTCTTGCATCTCTGGAGATAATTGATGTAGTGGAGAATAGTTCTTGCCTTCTGGAAGTTGGCTGTCTTTTGAAATGCTCCCGTCAGAGATGTGTTTTTCAGGCTTGTACTTCTTCCTTTTCATTACCTTGTCAATGGGAGCTTTCTTTGCACTGACTCCGCAAAGTGGAGGAAGGAGGATGTGTTGACAGGGAACATGATTCCTTTTCATCTTTGCCCTATGGAGGTGGGCACTGAGGCCTCAGGAGCAGTTCCTGCTGGGTGAAGGGAGAATAATTCCCCTTCCTGCCAGAGAGTTGCAAGGGTGGCTGCAGCCTGGTAGAGGGAAGACATGGGAAAATGCCTCAAAGCAGGAGGATTAACCACCTGGCCACTGCTCCTGTTGATAGGCTCCAACAGCTGCTCTTTCGGCAAAGGAGCTCTTTTCCAATGTCAAAGCTGTTGGCTGCAAAGGCAGCACATTTTTAAAGTCTAGCAGAGCATTAAGGACTGCAGATGAACCTGAAGAGTTTTTCCCGGTAGCTAAACCCCTGGGTTATATATGTTGAAATTGTTGAGAGAAGATCCAACAAATATTTGTAACGCTCAGATTTCTACCGAGGATGCTGCATGCTCACCTGAAAGACTGCATACTGCTCTTGCTTGTCAGCTGGGGACTTAGTCAGCTGGGTTGCAACTGCATGAGTCTGCATACAAATATCGCTGCTCTCTTTTGGGGTTTGGTCTTTTTCGTTTCCAACCTTGTGGCTGGGCAAATCTAGCAGATGCACCTTCCTTTTCAGTTCTGTCCTTCCACATTTCCTACCCGGTGTTTGCAAGCACCATGTGTTTGGTTGTGGCACACAGGCAGGGAGCAATGCGGACCGGCGGTCAGAGGTAACCAGGCTTCTGAGGCATGCAGAATGAAGATTAACAGCAAAGTGGTTCTGGTTCAGCAGGCGTCAAGGTCTCTCCTCACCACAGCTAGTCGTCCTCTGGAGTGAGAAAAGCCCTTCTTCCTACAGAGACCTCTTGTCTTTCCTCGTATTGTCCCTGTTTCCACTCCAGCCTCCCCTCTGTCCCACCACTCCAGTTTACTCTGCTTGTGTCATGGGCTCAGGGGAAGAAGGCTTGTGCCCTGCCTCAGACCAGGTGGGCCTGGGTCACCTACGCATATTTTGCTGCGTAGATACCACAGCAAAATAGCTGTGGGTACCTACACAGGCGTAATGCTGCTCCTGGTTTGGCCTCGCACGGTCCCTGCAGAGAGAACTGATGTCTGGCGGGCTTAGTCCTCAGGTATTGAAAATTAATAAATGAGCTGTATTTTACTGGGATCTAAATGAGGATGCCTCAGCGCCCTTTAGGCACATGCTCCAGGCTGCAGCGGGATGTGCAGTGTGCATGTGCGTACAGCCTGGTGCTACCTGCAGGATGAGCTCCTGCTGTGAATGCACTGGCACTGGTTAGACAAGCCAAATATGCACTGTGATACAGCCCACATAATAATTACCAGCAAAAGCTATTGGGGTTTGTATTTCAAACTGCAGTTCTCAAGCCTGCATCTTTTTACTTGCCATCACTGCAAAGGGGCTTGTTGTGTCTGATGGTTGTTTCCACCCTGCGAACTCACCATTTGTTGTGGAGTAGCTAGCTGGTGTTACTGCTGCTTTGGCACTGACTGAGACCAAAATTTTGTTGGTTGGTGGTTTTGTGACCATGCCCTGCTGAGATACAGCATGAGTTACGGAATGAGAAACAAAAGAGGGTTTGTATTTAAATAGAAATTATTCTTATGGTTTTGTCACCACATATGGCAGGGACATATGCAGAAATGATTTTGCTGCTGTTTGCCTAGTAACAATAAGCAGGTTGAGACAGTATGTTAGATCTCACAAAAAGAAACATGACTTTTCTTTTAAAATCTCTGGGTTTTTTTAATTCAGATGTTCACTGCTGTTTTCCTGAAACTGAGTTGAAAGTAATGAATTTGGGGTGGGCAGGAAGGCATTCAACTGCAATGAAAAAGAAACAGGCTACCCCAGAGGCACATGGGTTCATCTGCCTGTCAGACTGCTTTATGAGATGTCCTATGCAGAGGCTGATCTCTTGATGAGGACCAAGCATTTGTGAGCTCTGGCTCAGGGCTTATGCGTGTTGGCGAACTCACTCGTCTGGGTTGCGATTAATGTTACACAGGTGAGCTGTTAAAAGCCTACTTGCAGCAGTTTGCCAGCTCTTTGCTTCTGAGCATGAGACCATTTCCATGGTGGAGTACGTGTGCACACCAGTGTCTTGGAGAGAGAAAGCACATCATATCACAGGGCCAAAGCTGTTGATTCTTCGGAGGCTATAAACCTGTTATTCCCCCCAGAAGGAAAACCTGCAGTAATGGTTTTCAAGACCATGTGTCTGTGAGCATACATCCCTATTCTGTGTTTCACTGAAGAGGCAACGTCCCTACCCTTCCAACCACACAGCAAAGCCAGAAATAGTGACTTTTCCAGCATTACAGTAAACCTGAAAGCTGGGAGGTAGGCAACAGTTCGCAAGCCAAAGGGGAAGGGAGGACAGAGTTGACATCTGTGGTGTTAGGCTAGCACTCAGCTAAAAGCAGAGGAGGGCGACAAGAAAACACTGCTGTCCCAGCCAGGCTCCAGTTTGTTAATCCCCGGCGTAGTGAAGAAAGACCTCGTGCCAGGCCACGTGCCCCGCACTGGGGGCACGGGCACCCCTGTTGCTGTTTCTCTGGCTGGGGGGGGGCAGGCAGCTGCGGGAAGACGTGCGACACATGAAGTACCTCTCTGAGTAAACCTCTGCAGTTCATTTCCTGCTGCTGCAGAAGGACAAGTGGGGGATAGAAAACTTTTGAAATTTTAGTGGAAAACGTGGACTTTTGCTATCAAAAGAACTTTTCCACAAAGGCTAAGTTGTAACCACTACGAGTGTCTGAAGCAAAGCATTTCAATGCCTTGTGATTTTCTAGGTCCATTTTCATGCAGGGCTTGTTTTTGCTCTCATTTCTGCAAGCCTGAATACCAGAAAACACCATTCTCCTGTTTGCCTGAGAGTGTCTGGTAAAAAGCCCTGCCTCTGCTTGGTGGTGCTTTACTTCGAGAGCACAGCGGGTCACCTGATGACTTCGCAATGGTTAATAGCGCTTTCCCATTCAGAACGGCTGTCGCAGGCATGCGAGGCCGGGGGACATCTCTGTGCATTTCCAGCGTGTTGCGCCCTGTCGTACACGTGGCTGTGAGCGTGGCATGCCGAGACATCCCTGGGAGAGCAGAGCTTTTAATGCAATGGTGTGACAATCAGACTTCAAAGCTAATTGACGATACGGGCTTGTTAATTTTACAGAGGTTAATGGATCTCGTTGATGCCGCGTGTATGAGGATTGCTGGGGCTTAGCATCTTTTTCTCCCCCGTGTAGTTCTTTGACCATATATAGCCAAGGTATCAACTTACAGGCCTGGGGATTTCAGCTTTCTGTTTAGATTTCAGATGAAAGGCTGCAGTTGGAAGTGATTGTTACAAATATTTCCTGCTATCTGGTAGCAGGCTGACTTCAGTCCCTTCTAAGGAATTCACCATAATTATCCTCTATAACAGCTGCAATGAGATCTCTGCTCCTGGCAAAGGCCCGTGAATGGAGCGTGCCCTCCGGCTGCCCCGGTGGGATGGGGCTGCACCTCATGCTGGGGGGCTCATTCGGGGCCGAAGCCTCAGGTGAGGGCAGAGCTCTGCTGCAGAGCCGGCTGCGGTGCTGCGGGCCTTTGCGCCCCGTGCTGCCGCGCTGTTGCTTTGCTGCGGGACCGCTGCTAGGGCAACACAAGTGTATGATGTCACGCGTTCCAGCAACGTTTACAAGTCAAAGAAAGGCCGTGTAAAGACCATCAGGGATGTTTTTAGACTCTCTGCAAGCACAAAAGGAGGGGAAGCTGCTGTTCCCTTCACAGGCTCGAACCTGCCTGGCTGCTTTCCCCTTCCTGCAGGCGCTGCAGGCCAGAGTCTGGATAAGGGGCTGGTGGAGTGGCCGGGGCTGGGCCCGTTTGCAGGAGCTGGGGTTTGAAAAGCAGATTGCCCCACCCTGAGGCTTGCAAAGGAGGCGGAAGCATTCAACAAAAAGGGCCACCTGCATCCTCCTGCTGTTTCTCCTGGTGTGGCCGCGCAGGGGTTGGGATATGGGGCCGGCTGCTCTCCGCATTGCAGGAATCAAGGGATTCACTTGGGCTCTGCTCTCTGCTGGCCACCAGCAAAGAGCTCCCGGTGTTCGGGAAGGAGGGGGAAGCAAGCGCCGTCCAGCACGCCGTCCGGCTGTCCCTATCGCGTGGGGTAACGTCTCACGGTGAGTGCAGCCAGTGGAGGGCACGGGCTGGACGTTCCTGGAGGAAACTTTCTGCGGTTGCTGTTTAGGGAAAAATAACGAGCGCCGTGAGCATTTGGGGCCATTGTCGCCCACCTAGAGAAGCCCCAGGACTGGAGTCTGGGTAGCTGCTTTCAGTCTTGTAGTCGACTGACCAGGTTTTTCCTCCACACACTCAGAGTAACAGGGAGGATGAGGGCTCTCACCCTGCCCAGGACCCTTCTTTTTTCATTTTCCCCTTTTTCTCTCTGTCTTCTATCTTTTAAAATCTCTTCACATATCAAAAACCCCACATCAAACCAGCCAGAGCTGCCGCTCCATGCAGAAGAAAAAAACGCAGCAACATCAGTTAGAAATCCTGACTCCCAGGGCCTCTGGAAATTTGTGCCACCGAAATGTTGCACTGTTGTGCAATTTAGTGCCTCTGAAGAAGAATAAATGTGCTTACAAAAAAATCCATCTGCATATTGCATATATTTATAGTTAGCTGCAAGTCTTTCCAGTGAGAACTTTTAGAATTTATTTTAAATTAAAGTGACTAGCGTGACATACCAGTACTTAGCCTTTTAACAAAAACATTTTAGTCATATAAATACAGTTGCTATTATTAAACTCTAGGGAAAGCCAGCAAGCTGCTCCAAATAACATCCCTCTGATTTGCCTGTGTAAGCTCTTCTGTTGATACCCAGAACTGAGGCATTTGAACACCTTGTTAGAGACCGGAGTTCATTTTATTTTCTGCTTCCCTGATGGCTGTTGAAGCTTGTTTTAAACTTTGTTTCCACTTTCTCTTCTTTTTTCCCTCCCCTTTTCCATTATGTTATCCCTTATACCTTTTTTCCTTTCCTTTAAGCCTTTTTAATCTTTTCCCTCCCTCTTTCATCACCCAGGGAAGCCCAGTTCCCAGTGGTACTTTCTGGCCTTTTCTCTGAAGGCAGACAGAAACCTGTCTGATAAATCAGTTGCTGGGACTGACTTTAAGGATGGCACAAGTTGCCCTCTGGGTTAGCAGAGAGCAGGGGTACTGCTGTGGAAATGTGAAAATTTCTGTGCATGGAAAAATGCCTGTAGGTGAGTTTTTAGGAAATCTCTGTCCATTTGTCCTGTCTGTATTTCAGAATGTGAAATACAGAATTTCAGAAACGCCCTTTTTTGGGGACCTCCCTTCCAAAGAGCTGTCTGGAGGCTAAAAGACAGGCAACCAATGACAAGTCAATCCCATCTCCTCCATGTTGGTCTTCACCCAGTTCATTTCCAAACAAGAGCGAGCAGCTCTCGCTTAATGCAGCTTTTAAGCTTGTCTGGCTGCTAAGAGAGGGAAGAGGCAATAAACCACTTCAGCCAAAGGCACGGGCCCATCCAGTCACTTAATTAACGAGGGGCTTTCTCCTTATTTGTAACCTCCTCTCAAAGCCAATGAGTATGACTGGTAATGAAAGGAAACATACGCAATAGTTTAAAAATAGATGTCTCAGGGCAGTGAGGAAAATCTTTGCCCTGCTGTGTGTGGCTGGAGCCTGCATCCGGCATCTCCCATTTGCCTGAGACTCTGTGAATGGGAACCCGTCTGTGCTGGGGCTGCTGCCCCAAAAGAGTCCATCTTAGCTCCTGTCCTCCACAGACATTGTGCAGGGAAAACCAGCCTGCTCCTGCTTGCGTTCCCATGCTGGTCCAGCAGTGGCCCTTTGGGATTTATCCAGCCCAGCCTGGCTCTCCTTCACTGTTTAATTATCCTGCCTGTGCTGGAACTCCCCTGCTTGCCAGTCCTCTTGGTGCATGCATCCTTTATAGAAAGTGTCTTACTGGCTGCCCTCGGGCAGTTTAACCACAGTTTGGGTTCCTGAGAGCACCCAGGTCAGACATGCTACCCTCTCATTGTCCCTGCTGTCCTTCACCTCTTCTGCTACCCCTGCGCCTCTACACGTCACCATGCAGGCCACGTGCTTTTGTCCCTCCTCCCCAATGTTTGCCGCATTTTTCCTCCTGTGCACTACCTCTGCACTCGCTCACAGCACCCACAGCAGCTTTTTGCTCCATGTGACGGAGCAGTATTTCTATGCCCAGGAAGCAGGGACAGCATGACCAGGAACCAAAAGCAGGCCCTACCATGCCAGCACCTGATAACACTCCATCCTGCCCAAAGGACTTTGAAGACTTTGTACAAGCCTAAAAAGCCCATAAAACTTGCCCTTGCAGGTGGGAAATGGAGGCACAGGGGTGTGTGACCAGCCTGTGGGAACCTCCTGGCATGCATCATTGCTCCAGCTCCCCTGCCAGCCAGTCGGCTTTTGGGAGAGCTTTCTGCAATTCAGCAACCCACAGGTGGGTCTGAGTCTGCTGGGAGGAGAAACACAGCAGCCATGTCCTGCCCACAGCCGCCTCTTGTCAGCTTCAATCGACGAGCGTTTCTCAAGGGAAACCAATGGACCTTCACAGGTTTTTCTAATATGCTTTAGCTATTGCTGGACCGAAAGGCTGGGTTCGGATCTCCACACTGCACTTCAAACCTGAAGTAGAAGCTCATGGTTTTGGGGCATGGTTTGTTTGAAATAATTCATGGAGGGCTTTTTTTATCTTGGTTGGCACCTGCTTCCTAGTCAGTCTATGTCTCTTAATGCACATTATAAGGACAAAACCAGGGCAGCCGCTCCCAGCTTGGAGGTCCTGAGCCATGTACCCAAGAGACATGGGGCTTTCCAAAAACCTATGCGCATTCATTTGCTGGTCCACAGAAGGGCACAAGGGTACCTCTGTATCAGGCAGAAGGGTCAGGATACTGGGCAACAGAAACACAGGGTGTAATTGGCCAAAACAGTGTGGGTCCCTTGTGTCCCCTTCCAAAGCCAGGATTTTCTATCTATGACACATGCTGGAAATAATAGGAAAGTTTAAGATTTTAGCATTTATCTTTCCAGCACGGGACATTGAGAGGTATCAGGAGGCTTCTATGAACATAATTTCTGTTTGCTTTGTGCTTATTCCAGGTTTTCTTTTCTTTTTTCCCCTCGTTAATTTCAGACAGTTTAAAGGACTGTAAGTATTATGCTTCAGAATTAAAAGCAGACAAACTTGTTTGGTCATGCTCTGAAAACAGCCAGAAATTTGCAATTATGGGGCAGCAATTTCCTCTGTCCCTGTCTGAGCTGGTCACTTTGGCACCTCTCACCTATCCTGCCCCAAGCTGCTCCTTTCCACTAGCTTGACTGCACCCACAGGGAGGATCTTCCTGCAGGCTTGCGCTCACTTGCTTCTCTTCTAGCCATAAGAAATGGGGCCTGGCAATGCTACTGCCAGAATGATTAGGGCAGTTCTGCCTGTAAACCAGGAAAAAAGCAAATGCTCAAGTAAGTAGGGGGGAGGGGGGGGTGGAAACCATTTAATCCCTGTGACAATCACTTTATTGTTGTTTTTTTTAGTCCTGGAAGTTTTCTGATGGTTCAAGAATTAAAAGAAGTCTTTCTACCATATCTGTAGTTTTTAGTAATCATCCAAATAATTGCATTGGTTGTAAATTGTGTGATAATAAGCATGTGTACAGCTGTGATGCAAAAAGCAGAGCTAATCTGGCTGAGGGTGCCAAGCAATATGCAGTGCAGAAGTAATGGTTATTCATAGTGTGTATTGACTTAGGCTGATAATGCCCCAGCGCTTTCGTTCTCCGTATCTCACCAGCAGTAAATGTACAGTTGGTGAGGAAGACAAATGCCTTGTAACTAGGAAACTGCCTGCCCCTAGACATCCTGGAGGTAGTGTGTCCTTAGAGACAGCGGTTCACTGGGGTGGAGGCTTTGGGGTGTATCCTGAATGGAGGGAAACCAAAATACCAGGGCAGGGGATGGTGCCCTGTGTCTTACAATTTTCTTTGCACAAAGAATTATGGAACTGTGTTTGGATGTGATAAATGTAGACACAATGAGCTCTGTGGGCAGGAGTGATGCAGGTTGCATAAGGGGAGGGCTCTTGTCCGAGTTAATTATTCCCAGAACCAGAAATAATTAGTGCTGAGCTGAGCCCTATTTTCGGAAGCAAATGCAAGAGGAGCTAGAGAAATATTAAATAGGAAAAATTATTACATAGTCTGAAGGGTAGAGCTGGTTGAAGAGGGGAAAAAGAAATTTAATTGAAAATATACAAAACCTCACAGTGTTGAAATAAGCAAATGCTAGATTAAACCAGGAAAAATACCTAAACCAACGCAAAACCTAGAATTTTCACCTTTTTTGCTTTCTAGTTCCTATTCCATCTTTCCAAACAGGACTATAAGTTACTGTCAAGTCACAGGGAGGGTTGGGGAAGAGATTTTTTACTTTCTTTCTGTCTTAAACTTCTCTCTTGTTCTACTCTCCATCTTTTCCAGAATTCCTTGGGTTTGTGGGAAGAAACCTCTGATATGGCAAATGAAAAGTAAAACCATGGCTGTAGTAACTTTGTAGCATTTCAGAATTCCATCAGCTTAAGAAAGCCTGTTCAGCAAAAAGAAGTGAGAGCGCAGTTTTTCCTTTTCTCCCCTTCATTTTTTGACAGTTTTGAAAAGTTAATGAAACACTAGAAGGAAAGTGAAATAAATGGGTAGGAAATGGGAAGAGTGAGGTCTTAAAGAAATGCCAGGTGAATAGATATTTCCTATTTTATAATAATAATAAAATTAGTAATAAAAGAAACATCATAATAATATTAGAAATAATATTATTAAAAATAGGCAGGGAAAATGTGATATTCAAACATTTATTTTGGAGGATAGAGAAGGCTTGAAATTTTCAGCAAAAAAATGCAAGATAATTTTTGTGGACAAAAATATCGTTTAACAAGACATTTTTTGACAGCTCTGATGATAGTAAGTATTATTTCTCTAAAAAGAATTGTGGACATTTAGCAGAAATCAAGAAATTTTCCTTAAGCCAGAGGAGCAAGTGGCCTCTACTCAAATGCAGTGATTTACTCTGCTTTGTTTAAGGATCTGAGATCCTTTATATTCTAAATGGAAAACTGGTGAAAAACTCCCACCATAATGGCAATAAGTACCTCAGAGGCAAAGTTTAGAGCCAAAACTGCCACAAGCAAAGGTATTTCTGATTGTAGGGCACTCCTCCTCACATCATGTGAGCTGGTATTACAGTTGATAAAACAAGCAGCTAAAATGTGAGCTATGGTACTTAGAAAACTGGTCTTACTGCACAGAGTGGTGGTTTTAAGGGGTTGTGCCAAACACCGGGATACAACTTAACATCATCAGAGCTCAGGAAATATCAGCTGCAACTCAGGGCCGTTGACATCTTGTTTAGTGAAAGCTTTCATAAGGATTTCTCTAGCAATCCACCTCAGCACTAAATGGATAGAACTGCAGTTGTAATGGTGGGAGGAAGTGAAATTTTTGTTACTTAGATTCATGAACAAGCCTCTTGGATCACAACACGTGTGCATATTAACAATGGAAATAAAGGATCATTTGGGAAGCTAGTGAACCAGTGCACTTTTTTGAGAAACTTTCACATTTGAGGATCTGTGATTGGCCAAGCATCCATGGGTTTCTGTCAGAAGAGGCCTTAGGAAGAGGTATCATCAGTTTTCTCAAGTTGAAAACAACCAAAATTGCTTTTGTTGCCGAGTAAGTGGTTTGGATCTCATTTTCCCACTGCGAATTGTACTTTGCAAACTAAAAAAGACATGAGAAACAGAAGTGACTGATTTTTCCATTCCTTAAGCTGCCTCCACGTGGGTTGATTGCTCAGGGGATTTCAAGGCAGACTGAAACACAGACAAATGCTGGCTTCATGTACATTCTTAAATATTGCTGTGTTTTGAATTTTATTAGAAACTTGGCAGACTTTTGCTTGAGATCTAACTCCCTTTTCTGCCTTCAGTTTATCAGCTGCCATAATTTTAGATGCACAATCACAGTGTGCAACCATATAGCTCAGCGCGTGTGAGCAAGGGGAGCACTCTGAGAACATGTCTGGTTAAAGTACTTGTTGTATTAGTAGCTGGCAGCCAGGGCAAATTAGACCCAAATTGGTACATTGCACAAAGTGAGGAAACCCATTCTACAGCACGCCTTGTGCTGTCAATCCTGCTGTGCTTGGACAGGAAGATTAACTTCCAGGAAAAGGCCAGGATCTTCTCTCCGTCGTATTCTCAGAGTTCTGCCCAAAGACACCTTTGGGTGTCTATATACTCAAGGGCACATATATTCAAGAGAGAGTATGTGATAAACCCATAAATCTGTCAGAAAGTAAATACAGCCTCGTGATCTTTCTAAGCTGACTGCAGCTCTAAAATCCTGACTATGAAGCAGCCATAATTCCTTGTGTGAGGCACTGAAGACAGATGTGCAAATCCTAGTTTATCTGGGAAGCAGGTGTTTTTCCATTGCTCCAAAGAAGCCTTTGACTTGTGAAATCAGTGCCTTTTATTTGGTTTTGCTGCAGCATGTCCTGTTCAGGATCCAAAATGCAGGATGACAGATGCTGCTGGATCTTGCCCATGAACACCTTTGAATTGGCTGATTAGGTCTCACAAACCCTTGGGGATGTGGAAGACATCAGCAAGTTGGAGAGAAGGAATGGGTACAAAACTGTTGTGGAAGGAAATCAATCCCTTTGGAGCAGTACCAGCCCTCAACAGTTTGGTGACCTAAAGGCAGGACAGAAAAAAAGCTGATTGATAACTGATGAAGCTATTAATGTGATGGGATGGTTTCTTGAGCACGGTCCAGACCACAGCATGTTTGGGAGTCATTGGCAGTTTGCCACCTGCAACGGAGATATTTGTTGTCTCCGTCAGTGCAAGAGGGAGAAACTCCCTGTTTGCTTTTTGCTTCCCACACAAACAGATCCCATGCCATCTGGTGTGCAGACTCTCCAATGGCAAGTGATTGAGATGCACCTCTCTGAAACAACTTGATTTTCTACGGGAAAGATATCTCTGTCCACCATAACTGCTCGTGCGGCAAAAAGTCCTTGCCTTGAATTTCCTCCAGCACAGAGCAAGCCCTGGTGCTTGCCGAGTATGACTCAAGGAAATGCTGAAGACCAGGGTATGACTGTGACTGGTAGGAGATGTTGTATGGGCCATCCCATATCCTATTCTGAAGAGGTCTCCCAAGGTGGAAGAGTGCCAGTTATAGACTGTATTAGCAAAAGCTCGTTTCTTCTGCAGTACTGAAATGGGGGTCTTAAGTAGAGCAAAAATTTGTGCTACGTCAACTCTCAGCTCATATGAGAGCTGTAATGTCTCAAGCCACTCACCTGGAGTAACCACACTGGGACTCATTTGCATCCATGCAAAAAGGCAGTCCTGCTGACCCTGGGTCCATGCTGGCACCAGCTTCTTGGTCAGGGCGAAGGCTTATGGGAGGATGGTGTGGGTTTGCTCCCAGTTGGGAATTTTCTGTGTTCGGCAGAGATCTCTCCTGGAGCCTGATTTCTCCATGGCCCTGGCAGGGCCCTGTGCCATACCTGAAGCAGCAAGTCAGAGGGGCCCACCTGTATCCTCCTGTCCCCTGATCCTGATGGCAGGACATCTCTGAGAGAAGAAATATGTTTGCCTTCTGTTTTCTTGGCCTGTGCAGGCCAGTGCAAACAGAGATCACCTCAAGGGTGGGGACACAGGTCATAGAATAGTCTGGGTTGAAAGGGACCTTTAAAGGTCATCTAGTCCAACCCCCTTGCAGCAAGCAGGGACATCTTCTACTAGATCAGATGGCTCAGAACCCTGTCCAACCTGACCTTGAGTCTTTCCAGGGATGGGGCACCTACCACCTCCCTGGGCAACCTGTGCCAGTCTTTCACCACCCTCATTGTCAAAAATTTCTTCCTTATATCTAGCCTAAATCCACCCTTTTTTAGTTTAAAATGATTACCCCTTGTCCTATCGCAACTGGTCCTGCTAAAAAGTCTGTCCCCATCTTTCTCATAAGCCCCCACTAAGTACTGGAAGGCTGCAATAAAGTCTCCCCAAAGCCTTCTCTTCTCCAGGCTGAACAACCCCAACTCTCTCAGTCTGTCCTCATAGGAGAGGTGTTCCATCCCTCTGATCATTTTGGTGGTCCTCCTCTGGACCTGCTCCAACAGCTCCATGTCTTTCCTGTGCTGAAGGCTCCAGAGCTGGATGCAGGACTCCAGGTGGGGTCTCACCAGAGCTGGGGGGCAGCTGAGCATAAGCTGGCTCATCTCTGCGAGGCGAGTCCTGCTAGCTGTTATCAAGCGACAATGCACTTCTAGGATCTTGCCAGGCAAAGATGGGTTCACGTCAAATGGAAAGACATCAGGAGATAACGTCTTCAAAACACTTCGGATCACTCCCTTGCATTTCAGCCTACTGTGCTGAGGGAGAGACACCCCAGACGCCTTCTGCTCTGCATCCTTGTGTGCCACTGCCTGAGAAAGCCCCCAGCTGGGCCTTGGCATCTCTGATATGCCTCAGGCATGGGGACGGCAAGTCCTGGGCTCACTCAAAGGACAGCCATTCCCTGAAACTCATCTGTCTCTCACATAAGTGCTCTGCTGCTCAACGTAGCATAGACAACATCCTTCGGCCCCCACAAGCTCACTTGGCTCACACTTAGCAGCAGGCAGACTTTCAACCGCAGATTTCGCCAGCAGCCCCGAAGTGGAGCTCTCCATACCATGCCATTTCAAGGCAGCCCCACCGTTCCAGCACCTCTTGCTCTAGATGGTTCATCATTACCCAGAATTGATTTTAAGTCTTAAAGTGTTGGTTTTTACCGTGCCACAAAGAGCCATATAACTGCACCTTGGGAATCACCTAGTTGCTAGAGGAGAAGGGTTTGTTATGAAGGAGGACAGAAGTGCCTGGGAGCTTCTGATAAAAGTTAACTTAAAAAACCCCACAGCAATCAAATAGTTAATGCTGGGTTTTTTTTTTTTTAAACACTGGGCTGCCATTGCTCCTGGATGGTTGCAGGTAGGAGCCCTTGCAGCAGTTGGCTGTCTGGTCCTGCTGGAGTGTGGGGTCCGGGAGTGGACCGGGCAGAGCTTGTGCCACAGCTGACATTTCCAAGCACAGTTGCACTAGCAAGGCTGGCTGGGTGCGAGGCCAGGAGCACACCGAGCCGTACCTAAGGGAGCAGTCTGGCTTCCCAAAGCATGGCAAAATAACAGCACAGTCCAGTCTTCCCTCCAAACTCATGACCATAAGACATCTGCATTTTGCTGCCTTTTGTCCATTTGCTTCAAAACAAAGACCCACATCTCTGATGGCGCAGAACAAGGCACAACCAGTTCCACTTCACCTGAGAACCCCAGAACTGCCCAGGGAAGTGTGCAAAACCCACTTTCTCCTGCTCTACAGCCGGTGGCTTGTCATTAAGGTGAGGGGAGCAAACCCTTTCTGGCTGAAAGATGGCTTCCAAGAGAGCTGTGGCGAGGGAGTGTTTCTGTTCTGAGCCACATCTCCCAAGGTCTCCAGCACCCGGCTGCTTTCCCAGAACTTGTTTTAACTTCTCAGGAATGAAGGGAAGGAGGGGCAGACCGCAGGGACCCCCTTTCTGGGGGGCTGCTTTTTGGCACCATAACAGTGGGCTTTCAGCTTCGAGGCAGTCACAGGGAGGCAGGGGCATGTGAGTATGCCAGAGCACCGCGGGCTCTGCTGTTTGCTCAGCTAGGTACACCTAATCCTGCACCATCAAACATCAAACATGTCAGGCTCTCCAGTCCTCTTTATTTCCTAATTTATTCTCCCAGGCAAAGACATTGGCTGCTTTGTTCCAGTGTAACTCCTCTCCAAGGCAGGTTCAGAGACTACCCCAGCTTCCTACAGCTGGTTAATAAACCAGAATAACAGCGTGTTGTGGCAGAGCAATTAGCAGGGGGAAAGGAAAGCAGAGCAAGGGAATGAGCATGAATGAGAGCTGGCGTGAACCACCACGTCTGTCATGATTTATTTTCAATTTCACTTATTAAAACTGCTCTGGGTACAGATTGCCTTTTCCCACTTTGTCTTTGTTATTGTTCCACCTGCCTAGGGACCGGGCGATGTGGGCATTTTGATATCTAACTGGAAGCCTGGCTAATTTCCCTGATGCTTCCTCTGCGGTGTGATGAAACCATCACTTCAGAGAGCCGCAGCAGCCACGCCAGGCAAAGCCCTTGCTTTCCCTGAGAAGGGTCTGTGCTGCAGGGACCTGAAGCACAACTGGGGAGATGAAAGGATCAAGAGCAGCCCTGCCAAGAAGGACTTGGGGGTACTGGGTGATGAAAAGCTGGGTATGAGCCAGCAACATGCGCTCACCGCCCAGAAGGCCAACTGTGTCCTGGGCTGCATCCAAAGCCGCGTGGCCAGCAGGTCAAGGGAGGTGATTCTGCCCCTCTACCCTCCCTGCAGACAGCCAGGGAGGCTCTGTCAAGGAAGCAGGACTGATGCGTTGGAGGTGGTCAGAGAAGTGGTTGTCTGTAGCTTCTGCACCTGACAGTATGCAGGTTCACCATAGGTCTCCCTGGCAGATATTTTGTTTTCTGAGTTTCAACAGTAATGCACAGGGTAGAAATCAGTGCAGCTTTGTAAGGCTAAGTCAGTGCTTGTGGCCAAATGTGCTTTTGAATCTGGAAACACCTATCAGCCAGCACAGCCCATCTCTTTAATTTTTTGAAGTTGTGTGTCCATTTAGGGCTTTACACACCTGTGCATATCAAGTATTCCCCAATTATAGAGATCAGGCATGCAGAATCACTCATCTCTTTCAGGAGTAAGTGAAAAATTTGCCTTGTGTTGCCTGGTTTTAGCAGCTGTTCTCACCCTTTTATCTGAAGCCCCTGAGATGTGAGAAGCAGGGATGAGTGTTCCTTGCACACTGCAGATGGGCTGCTGCATAAGGACAGAAATGACATGATTCGTCTTGTATGTAATCCAGAGGCTCAGCTGAGTAACTTATCGAGCCCTTTATAAACCACTTTGTAAATTGCTGCTGCTTATTACTTATGATATCATACATTGTCTGATGACTTACAGTGTTTTGCCTGCTGTTTCTTCCATCACTTTGCACCCTGGACTGCTTTAGTTTATCAGGCAGCTTCTGCTGGTCCAGTGTAACAGCCCTGCCGATGAGCAGTGAGCAGTTTGCAGATGCATTGTGCAAACCACTGGGTATTTGGAAGCTAAAGGGCATGGGCTCCCATCATATATACATAGAAATTCTCAGCATGGTGGGATTTGGATAAGCAAATTTCCCCAGCTATCTGTCACATTTTGGGGCTAAGCATGCATGCGTTAATCATAAGGAGGCGCAGTCTCTGTCTGATCTGCAAGGTGTTTGGGTGCAACAGGATTTTACATATATTTTCTGGAGCTGTGGTTTCCATTTTCTCATCAACAAATACCAATCTGTGCAGGAATGAAAAGCACTGAAGTGCTGGAGAAGAGTCTGATGGGAGCTACATGGGAGAAGTGTTGATAGGAAAGTGTCAAACTTAGGCTCATCACGGTGTGATGAGGATAAGGGTATCATCCAAAAGTCTCTTACACTGTGTGCCAGCTGTTGCTGGCAATTTTTTCTCTTTAGAAGTTGCCAGAAACTTCTCTGTGCAAGGGGAATATACTGCAGCTGCTTTCTTTAAAAAGTCATGCCCCCTAAATGGTTCCTGTGTCTGGGAGGCAGGCAGTGAGGTACTCTGAACGCATCGACATGAAACCTCCTTGAAGCCATCGTGATCATTTATGTCACAGTGGTGCCATGCCGGGAGACAAGCCTTGCTGGTGGCATAATCCAGGAGCCCACTCTTTGCTTTGGAAGATGACTCCTGCTATCAACATCTCCAAAATAAAGCACTCAGGACTTTCAAGGGTATGGGGGTGGCCGTCTGGCTGCCTGGCCCTGAGCTGCAGCATGGTTTTGGACACGGTGGGGCTGGGTTGGGGCCACAAGGCTCAACTGGCACCCCCAGAAGAAAGCTGCCGGAATGGGCCATCCCACGCTGCCAGCAGCAGCACGAGGATGGTCAGTGATGTTAGCTGACCCCTGGGTTTACTGTAGGCTGCTACAAATTTAGCCAAAGTCTGAACTATTGACCAGTTAAGAGAAATATGCTTTTTTCTTTCAAAGAAGCATTGCCTGGGGTTTGGTCTAAGGATTTTGCAGGTACCTTTAGCTTTAACGTCTCTTGCATTTAATTGGCAACCCGGCGCTGTTGTATAACCACTTGAAATGAGAGGGATTTCCAAAGAGATCTGGAGCTTTTCCCACCATCTCCGGCAAGAATCCCTCCCTGCTTGTAGTTCCGTCTCCCCATGCTCACGTCCAGAGCCCCGGCGAAACTCCCCCTGCGCCCACACCCTGGGTTGCTGAGCTCCCAGGCTAGCCTCATTCTTCCCTTTTCTTTGTGGAAGTACAGCACTGCCCTGTTTCAAAGTGGTTTATTTTTCCCCTTGCTGCCTTCACCTTGTCAGAAATCAAAAAATACCAAGGGCAGGACAACTTCCCCACGGTGTAGCTGCGGAGGGAAGGTGCAAAGGGAAACCGCACCATGAGCAGACCCGGTTTGCAGGAAGAGGTTGGGGGAAGAGGCCCAGCCACAGCGCTGGCCCAAGGCAGCGTGGCCCAGCCTGGCCGCAACCCCCGGGCTCTGCTGCATTACCATGACCTACATACACCCGTGCTGCCGATGGATGCATTCCCAGACTTTTAAAGAGTTTGTTCCTCTTGGCCTTGCTGGGAGGAGTGAGGGAGGTTTTCTGGGGCCATGCTTGGCACCTCTGCCCTGGAAGAGCTCCTTAGCATGCACTTTTTGTGGTGTAAATAATAAATAGTGCATTTAATATTAAACAGCCTGTGCACTTACCAGACCTTGTTGCACACATGAAACCCGGCAAATGAAGTGTGTGAAGGTAGTTTGTCTTTAAAGCCATGCGGGATTTCTCATGTGCCACCTTTCTTTTTTGGGAGGAGCAAGGTTTGCTCCCTTGCTCTTCCCTCTGCTCCTCCAGATCCATCTCAGGATATCCTCTCCTGTGCTGAGCACAGTCCTTGACCCATCCTGGAGTTCCTCTGCCTTGGCCATCCTGCCGCTTGCACCATGACCACATGCATCTCCTCATTCCCCTGCAGTGAAACCTCAGCTGCCCACATGGGCACGGCTCAGTGCACAGCCCCAGGAGGACCACAAACATGGGGGTGGAGAAAGTCTGAGGGATTCACTTGTAGTGAAACAGCAGAAATGTGTGTGCAGAGCTTGGTGGACCTGGGACAAGTTGCTTTCTGGCCGGAAGCTCAGCAGGATGCATAGCAAGGATGATGGAGCAAGTGAAAATTAGTCATTTGGGGAGGAAGGACTGTCAGCACAGTGGGTGACGTCTGCCTGGTTAGCTCACAGACTCCCAGGGAGATGCTGGAAACCCCATCACTGGAATAATTTAAAACCCAACTGTACTCAGCCCTAGGGAGATATCCTGCATCAGCAGCAGGGAGCTTGTGTGTATATGCATGGGTGAGGTGGTGGACAGCAGTATGATGCAGTTGGTTTTTCCATCTCTGATTTCTGTGACTCAAGACCACCGGCCATTTTGGAGAGCAAATCACATTACTCCACAGTTTCAGGTGAATAAGGAGCAGGTGCAATCTCTGGGGATCTGACACACTGCGAAGCAGGCATCTGTCTGTCAGAGGGTTATTGCATTAGCTAAGCATTCCTGTTTGTATTGATATATGGTCTGCTCTTGCATTGCTGCTGAGAAACGCAGGCTGCGTGGAGTAACACGCAGCGGCGATGAGGCGAGGTTGGACAACCTGATTAGATTTCATTGTTTGTTCGTTTGTTTAAGATTCACAGGAGGCAGAAGGAGGGAAAAATCCAGATGAAGATGAAAAATGATGCTGCAGATAAAGGCTAGCGGTGAATATACAGAGTTGGCCTTTAATTCGGTCTTCATAGTCTGAAAGCAACACACACACTCACACATGTAAAACCCAGGTTGCACATAATGGATTTTGAGAAAATGAGCCCTCGGCTCCATCCTCGCAGCTTTACTTTTTAGAGAATGCCTTTCCTTCATTTTGGAAATTATTGCATTATCTCAAACTGCTTGTAAATCTTGTTAGCCAAGTAATATAGCTTGGACTAAATGTCTGTTCCTACATGGGCCTCAGGGGAATGTGGAAAATAACCAACACAGCCCTGTTGCGAACTCCCACCAGCTCTGTGAAGGAAACTCCTTTTTTCTGATTAACCTCAGTTCCTTTCTTTGGTGAGGCAGAGAGAGAAGCTGCAAGATTAATGAAAATTAGGTCTATTAAAGCCAGTGTTATTTTCTAGTTGTGTGTACAGCCTTGCCACAAACTGAACTCATCACCAAACGCAGAATTAATCAAACTGCAGTGCAGGCACTCAGCTTGTCTGTACGCATATGCACGTGTGTGTGTGCGTGCATGTGTATACACAAAGGTGCCTGCACCAGATGCATTTGCAATTGGAAGGAGCAGAGAAACAGAGACAAGGTGTTAATTTTCCTATTTATTATTTATGTAGTTGAGAATGTTCACCCAGCAAAGCTCATGGAGCTGTGACTGATGAGTTAATTGGACACCACACTGGCATCTCTGGAAGAAGCTGTGGAAATCCAGGGACAGAAATAGTAGCTGGGACTGTAGGAGAGCATGTCCAGTGTGTGTTGACATGCTTAGGGATGCAAAGCCATAGCTCCTGCTCCAAAGGGAAGGGACTTGTGGTTGTTGGGTTTATTTCCCAAAGGACTCCAGTGTGGGGTTAGAGCTTGTACGAGGATCAAGATACCTTATATTTAAATCTGTCTGATCCCTAGCTTTGGGGGAATTGCTGGGGATGTGCCAGAGACAGGGCCAGCTGCACTTCTGTACATCCCAGATGGGTGCCTTAGAATCTCAACTCTGGCACCTTCCTCCTGTCAGCTGCTGCCCACACCTTTCCCTGCTTTTCTGACAGGGTTTTATGGGATGGGGAGGACCCTGCAGCCACGGGTGGCAATGATTTCTCTGTCCGTTCTTACATGTGTGACTGTCCGGCTCGTGTAACTGTGACGGGTGACTGTGTTGGTTCTCCCACAAACAAACCACCTCATAGAGAGCCCAGACAAGCACAGATCTCTGCCATCT
Source organism: Phaethon lepturus (assembly GCF_000687285.1). Lineage (NCBI taxonomy): Eukaryota > Metazoa > Chordata > Aves > Phaethontiformes > Phaethontidae > Phaethon > Phaethon lepturus. The sequence goes on along the minus strand of NW_010512438.1, from coordinate 83,481 downwards.
GGTGAACCACGCTGCCTTTGAAAACAAAGCGCCAGCTGAAAACTGTGCATAGATCTTATCAATCCACTTTTCTCTGAGTATAAAGAGGCTGAAGGGAGATGTGCTACGGAGATTTCCTGTGGGCACGCATGCTCAAGCAGTCCCAGGAGAAGACTGGCTTTTACATGTCAACCCATCTTTTTGCATCACCCATAGCAAACAGAAGAGGACCACAGATGGTGGCCCACTAGGGTTACCAAGGTCAAGGCAGGGGCTGGGAATAGCATTAAGGTCTTTTTTCCCTTGGTGGGACCATTGAAAGGGAGCTAGTAACCAACATGAGTGACCAGCAGGCCTCTGTACACCCCTTCTTCTGCTGCAGGCATTGCCTTGCCAGCAGGACCTTGGCAGAGTCCCATTGCTTCTGCGATGCTGCTTCTCACCTCTGTCACCCCAGAGCCACTCTATATGAAGGCTGTCAATTCTTCTGTGGCACAAGAGGGAAATATCAATGTATCCAAGGGCATATGAAGCTAAGAAATGAAACTACTTTTGCTGGGACTCAGGAAAAAAAGGAGAGTTTATCACCTTTGGACGTAGGGGCAGACAACTCAGGAGTCTCAAGCAGACACAAAATTAGAAAGGCAAAAGAAGTCAATCTGGTCACAGTTGTAAGGGATAACAAAAAATGTTTTTACAAATGTAATAACATCAGAAAGAGAGCCAAGGAGAATCTCCACCCTTTATTTTATGTGGTGGCGGGGGGAACATTTTCACCAAGGAGGAGGACAAGGCTGAGGTACTTAATGCCACCTTTGCCGCAGTCTTTTATAGCCAGACCACTTATCCTCAGGCTATTCAGCACCCTGAGCTGGAAGACAGGGATGGAGAGCACAATAACCCGCCCATAATCCAGCAGGAAGCAGTTAAGGACCTGCTAA
>NW_010512438.1:68381-81768 GCF_000687285.1 Phaethon lepturus | reverse complement strand
GCAAATGTGGCGCCCATCTACAAGAAGGACTGGAAGGAGGATCCCGGGAACTACAGGCCTGTCAGCCTCACCTCCGTACCGGTGAAGATGATGGAGTGGTTCATCTTGAGGCACGTGCAGGACAACCAAGGGATCAGGCCCAGCCAGCATGGGTTCCTGAAAGGCAGGTCCTGCTTGACCAACCTGATCTCCTTCTATAACCAGGTGACTTGCTGATCTGGACAGGATGGATTGATGGGCTGAGGTCAATATTATGGAGCAGAACATCTTGAGTTCCATCACACAGCATGTACAGGACAACCAGGTGATCAGGCACAGTCACCACGGGTTTATGAAAGGCGAGTCCTGCTTGACTAACCTGATCTCCTTCTGTGACAAGATGACCTGCTTAGTGGGTGAGTGAAAGGCTGTGGATGTTGCCTACCTAAACTTTAGTAAAGCCTTTGACTTTGACCTGTGACCAGCAGGAGTAGGGAAGAGATTGTCACCCTGTACTTGGTGCTGGTGAGGCCGCACCTTGAATGCTGTGTTCAGCTTTGGGCCCTTCACTACAAGAAGGACATTGAGTTGCTTTAATGTGTACAGAAAAGGGCAACGAAGCTGGTGAGGGGTCTGGAGAACAAGTCTTACAATGAGCAGCTGAGGGAACTGAGGTGGTTTAGTCTGGAGATGAGGAGGCTGAGAGGAGACCTTATCGCTCTCTACAACTACCTGAAAGGGCATTGTAGTGAGGTGGGTGTTGTTCTCCTCTCCCAAGTAACTAGCAATAGGATGAGAGGAAATGGCCTCAAGTTGCACCAGGAGAGGTTTAGACCGGATATTAGGAAAAATTTCTTTACAGAGAGAGTGGTCAACCAGGCTTTGGAACAGGCTGCTCAGGAGTCACCATCACTGGAGCTGTTCAAAAAAACGTGTAGACCTGGCACTTCAGTACATGGTTTAGTGGGCATGGTGGTGTTGGGTTGATGGTATGACTTGATGATCTTAGAGGTCTTTTCCAACCTTAAGGATTCTATAATTCTATGATTCTACTTCACTCTGCAAACATCCCCCCACCATGGTGAGTGGTTTGCTTGGGCTCAGTCTGTGGATCCTGCCTCACAGCAGCCAGGAACTGGAGTTTCATTCCCACCACAAAGCTGAGCCCACCATGGGGAGATCCCTTTCTGTATACCCACCAGTGACATGGAGCAGCCACTTTGCTCGCATTTCCCCAGGGAGAGACACTTTCTGACTCTGAAGAACACCATCAGGGTCCCAGCGAGGAGAGAGGAAAAAGCCTTTTGCTCCCTGCAGCAGAGCAGTCCTTCCAGGGTAATCTGGCTGGAGAAAGGCATCACAGGCATGTAACCGGGTGGTCAGCTTCAGGCTCTGAACCTGCTGGAGAAGGGTTTGAGCAGGTTTTCCCACAGGAAAGGCCAGGAAGCCGTGACCTCTGGCTGCCTGCTTACCCTCTGCATCTTGCAGTAATTTGATTTCCAAACCCATCTCTTCTGACCAAAGCTCACAGCTGTGAAGCACACAGTTGAGAGGAGTCAAGCTAGGAGGAAGGATGGGGAAATAAGGCTGCCATAGGATAAAAACAGCTGATGGATGAAATCCTATCCACTGGGAGCCTGGGGAAACCCTCCTCAGGGGGTTATGCTGAGTCTTACATGGCCCAGAGAAAAGGGAGTTAAATTACTCCCCTTGTCCAGTTAATTCAACACTTTTTTCTGTCTGCAGACTTAGCCTTTTTTTTTGTTCATATTACTTATTTGCATGCATTTACACATGTTTCAATAACCATCTGGATTCCTCAGGCTCCTCTTAGCACAAATCATGCTGATGGCCATTCAGGTTAGATCAGTCTTTCCCAAATGAGCAGAAGAGTGCCTCCCTATTCTGGGTCCACTCTGCCAGGTGAGATTTCCAGACCTCCAGTGGTCTTCAGCCTTTATCAGGCCCCCCAACAACCATACTGAAAGGTGGGCATAGGATTTGGAAGATACTGCAGCAATGGTCTCATTGGTGCTGGGCTATCAGGACCCTGACTACCTGCCATAAGCCAGCATCTCCCTTTCTATGCACCTGTCTCAGGACACCAGCAGGATGGTCGGAGAGCTGCACCATTTCCAGGGTCACTGCTTTGGGTCTACGAACCTTCCTCCAACACCTTTGGACCAATTCTTTATTCCTAGTTGTTTGACCTGGACTAAATGAGAGAGCATATTGTTGATAAAAACACAAGGGCTTGCATGCTTTTTCCTAAACTTTCCTTTAAGGCAACTGTATTTTCCACCTAAACATCTGATTCTGTCTTTAATCATACTAATCTCCTGACCTCAAAAACACTTCATCAGTTAGTGTCACAATCTGGCGTCCTTTATGTGAGAATATAAAAATCTTTTTGTTTCTTTTAAATCCATCGCTTTTTAATTTCACCAAGAGATCACTTGCTCTTGTGTCAAAGAAGGATAAATGAGGAGTGTCAGGCAGAGCTTTTATATATTGCTTTATCTTTAAGCTAAACAAATCCACTGAGTCCAGCTTGGCTTATTATGGAAAACTCTGCACCCCTTTATCTGTTGTCACCTGTTACTTGATGTTCTCCCTTTCTGAAGTGGATGACAGAAACCATGTATGTGCCCTCACTACAGATTTACTAAATGTCATTGTGCTGGTTTGATACTATTTTTTTCAATCTACTATTTGCACGTCCAAGGTTTTCTTTTGTTTTCTTGATGTCAGAGTGGAGTTCTTCATGGGACTGACTTCTGTGAAGTCCTTCTCACGCGCAGCTACAGCTGATTTACAATGTAGGACATGTAGGAGTAGTCTGGGTTTTTTCCCATTGATGTGTGCGTTGCTTTGCATTAATTTCTTCAGACTTCATCTTCCCACTCCCTCACCCTTCTTGGTGCCTTTGAAGATTCCCACAGGTCTCTCTGAGCTTAAGTCAAATATGCATGTACATGTATATACACATATTCGTATGTGTATACTTATGTATACATGTATGGGGGCTGTAAATGAGCTTTTTTCTTAGACTGTCAAAGAATTTACAAAGCCCTGTATATGCTCCCATGCAACTGTATCACATCCCTCTGGTGAGCTGCGTGTCTTGATATTTGACCATTTATTCTTCCTCCTTGTTTTCCACTATTTTCAAAGCTGCAACCTGCCTCTTAACTGTTGATCACTGGCTTTCATTGATATCCTTTCATGATGCCTGGACCAGGCTGAAGCCATCTGAACTACACACGAGTTAGTGCTGCACAAAGTGCTCTTAGATGCTTATCCTCAAATTTCCTGCTCTGACACCAGACGCCTCTGGTTGATAGCTCACTCTCTCTCCAAATTTAATCTGGTTACTGCACAAAGCCACTTTGTACACTGAAAAAAAGGTTGGAAATTTTGGTGCCACATGTGAGCTGGGGGCAGGAGAGGAAGCCAAAATGTTGACGGCCTGTAATTGCTCTGCCAGCAAACTAATGAGGCTGAGCAGATCCAGGGCTCAGAGCTACACCAGCCCGTGTGGCTGTCAGCCACCTGTCCCACAGGGCAGCTGCCCCACTTGATGCACCAAAACCCAAATAAGCAAGCACGCAATCAGATCTAATTCCCCTCCAGCAACCTACCCAGGAACAAACAGCCTCACGGGGTGTGATTGACCACCGCCTGTTGAAGCCAATGAAGCTGTCCCTGGGGGATCTCTGTTTTCCAGGTGGGCCATGAAGTGATACCATCACTGCAGATCCAGCCAGCCTCTGTCAGCAGAGGAGGGTGGACAGCATCTTTGAGGATCCCAAAAGAGGCCAGGAACAGCACAAGCAAGTTTTACATAAAGCAGTGGGGATGTCTGGCCACTGTACGTACTGAAATAAGATGACTGGTAGCCCCTTCAGTGAATATGATGAGGGCTGCTGCACTACTTGCCTTGTGTTGTGGCCTTTCAACTTTAGACCGACCTTGAGAGGAGCCATATTCCTTCATTTTATGAAGTTTTCAAAAAAAGCTTAAGCTAACTTCATGTTCAGTGAGTCCCTTTGTGACAGAATTACCCAATGACAAGCCAAGGGGGGAGCGTTTTGCTCTAGCGAGGTCTGGTGTCTCATTCAGCATGAGGAGCTGCTCTCTTAATAGTTTTATACATAAAATTCTTGTTCACTGTGCTGGGAGAAATGGAGTGTATCATGCATGCTGTTACTGAGCTGTTGTGAAACAATGTTAAATAGTATACACGGGAAAGAGAACATAAAAACATACTATGAGGGTTTTTTTATCCCAGAGCAGCATTGCAGTGTGTGGGTTGGGGGTAAAATTCAGAATTCTCCGATTTGAATAAAGTCACATTTCCCTTCAAACTGAGAAACCAGTCCCAATAAAAAATAGCACTAGGTACCCCGTGAACCATTCACTTTGTGAGCCAATGCCAATGCAACCTAAAGTGAGCAGTCCTCGTCAAGCTGCATATTGCAATAATACAGGAGAGCGCCCGTGCAGGCTGCAGGCAAACGAAGTCTTGGGACAGCTCTGCAAGTAATGTGATCCTGCTCCAAGCACCCTCCAGCCCTGCCTGCCAGAGCTGTATTTGCTTTCTCTGTTGGGTGCAGGCAGCTTTCCACTACTCCCTCAGGTCCCTGTCTCAGCCAGTCTAAAAAGAAAGCAAAAACCCTCCGGTGGCTCCCGTTCTGCATTTCTCTCATGGGTGCAATGCTGCTTTGCAGGGCCATGGGGACTTTGCCTTTGAGAGGCAACTAAGGACTGCTGGATTAGAGCCAAAGTATAAATAAACCCTCTCTTATCAGAGCAAAGCCCTAAGTCTGGTTTTTCAGAGGATGGTGGAGGCAGTGCTGGTTTATGCTAGCATGTAGTCTGGTTCTTCGTGCTGATTTGGGAGCTGAACCAATTCAAGAGTTTAAACGGCTTTGAAGCCCAGCCTTTCATGAATTGCCATCAAAATACAGATACATGTGTGGACCTACCTTGTTCTAATGACTGCATTGACCGCTTATGGTTGTGTTAGTTTCCTGAGCAGAGGGACTCAATTAATCTTGGCCAACATCACTCGGTGAATTTACTGAGGTCTGTTCATTTTTTCATCATCCTGCCAACTTTTCCAGCTGGGAAAGTGATGAAAGACCACATCTGCTCCCACAAGACCAGGAGCATAAGGAGAAATATGGTTGTTCCTGGAGGGGTGTCTCACAAGGCTGCTGCTCCAATGAGGTTTAGGCAAAAGCAAGTCCTGGCAGAGGATGTGATAGCCTCGCTCTATTGTGTGAAAATGAGGGTGCAAAATCCAGCTCATGGTGAAGGGTTCTTCTATTGCATGATGCTGTGCCTCCTGCATGTCTGCACCTCCAAGGGAGACTTAATGCTCCTACCTCTTTGCCCAAGCACTGTAAACAGCTCTGCAAAGCTGTGCGGGAACTCTTCAGCTGTCCTTGGGAGTCCTGGCTTGACCACGTCAGGGAGCAAGACCACATCCCTGACCCATACTTGACATTTCTTTTGCTGTCAGTGGGGCAGCAGGGTTGCTAACACCAACATTAACACTTGGAAGTCTCCTGGTGTTTAAGATTTGAGACCTGTGGTCTGAACTGCACTGAAATGAAGGGCAGATTAAAGGGGAGAAGATCCTGATGTGCCTTTGTGTTTGTGTGCGCGCACATGCAAAAAACAAGTAAAAAAACCCCACTTGGGTATGATTCAAATATTGTGTGTGGGAATCATTTTTCACTAGGGAGATAATTGCTAATTACATGAGTGTGAAGCAATTTGATTTTCAGTTTTGTTCTTTGCTGTCTGAGAAACCTAATTTTGCAGGAGCTGAGGTTATGGGTATTTAGGCAATGAAGGTATTGTTTCTGTCAGAGTCCTGAGTTTAAGTTTTCAGGAAAGCTGCTGCCCTTTAAAATAACTTTGCTTTATTTATTAGCTCAAAACTTTCCCAGAGCGAATGACAAATAAAGCCTGTGATATTTTTCCAGGGCTTATTTTGAGATAAAAGCTATCTGGTATAAAGGGTTCCTCTGGCAGCTGGACAAGAAGACCATAAATCAGTGTCAAGGAGCAGGGAGCTGCCTGACCCTCTAGGGATGCACAGATGAACCGAGGTGAGAGCTGCTCAGGCCTACATGGTACAGAGGCTGAAGGTAGCTCTCTTCCACCTTTGCTGCGGTCAGGCGGGGGGCAGAGTGGTGTGGGGCACACCCTGGCTCCTGCCATCCAGCCATGGGGACTTTCTCCCCACTGCACCACCAGGACTCGGTGCAGAAAAGAATATGGAGGGGACAGCACAGGTAAAAAACCTCCCTCTTGTGCTTCCCCATCACCTCCGTGGTAGCTACAACATCAGCAGAACATCAGCCTGGCTGCAGGGCCACGGCACAGTGGCACGTCCCCATCCCATGGCGGTGGTGGGAGGGGGCTAGGGACTGGCAAGGATGATGCCAGCATGCCATCACAAAACACAGTGTGGCTGAATGTGGTGGCAGCAGGAGTATCTTGGTTACTCCGGTCCATGGAGCTGCTAATTAAGAATAATGAGCTCAAGCGAACACGGTGGTTTTCTGTGTGCCTCTATAGACAAATCATCCTCCCCTTATCAGTCCTTTAGTCCTCACAGCCAGTACGTAGTCCAAGCCCCTTTAATTTCTCCAGGCAGCACTGAGAGGTCCTGGGGTGGCCCCCGGCAGTTTTTGTTCAGGAAGGAAGAGGTGGAGAGGGCTTGGATTGCAAGAACAAGGGAAGCTGAATGAATCATTACAGGCAAGATAAGAACCTAAAAGCCTCCACCAAATGCGCTTACTAATGTTAATTTGATTGTTTATGCCACTTGACAGGGATGAAACCAGAGGCAGATGCAATAACTAAATATGCGGTCACCGCAGCACCCTGCCTGCGGTCCCCGGCTTTTGCTGGAGACCTCCCTTGCACATCCAGACACAAGGTTATGTGTTTGGGAGAGCAATTCAGCTTTCCCCTCGAGGGCTGGCTGCTGGTGGCCAGGCAGTACGTGTGGTCAAACATCTGCAGCCCGACACCATGTGTGGTTTCTTGCAGAAAAGGAGAGCTGCGGTAGTACAGCTCAGGGGCATCCACGTTCTGCAGAAGAAGCAGCAAGCTCACCTACTGCCGATGTCCGCGGGGCTGGGGGGCCTCCTGCTGACGGCCAGCAGGTGGGGGAATCATGGGTGTCCCCCAAAGGTTCCAAGCGGGTGCCTGGGGGCACTTACCTGCTGCTCCTTCTGTGCCCTGCAGGCTTTTTACCGGCAGCCAAGGAGAGGATATTGAAGCAGGAGCTTTTGAAACACTAGATAAAACATTAGGAGGAAAGAGGAGTAGAAACCAAGCTCCTCGTCCTTGCTGCTTACCCCAGGGTGGAGATGGTCATTCTCTGGAGCCAGCAGTCACAGGCAGGGGAGAGCGGGGTTTGGGCAGCCTGATGGGGAGTGGCTGAAGGAGGACATCTCCCATCCCAAGGACTCATGCACTTCATCCTCATCAGTTCCCCACCAGCTCCCAGCAGGTAGCAGCAGCTCCCTGTATCACAGAGAGCTGGTAAAGATTGCAAGGCACTGAAATACCACAGCAAAAGTGATGAATGCAGACAGTTTCATGCAGATTATGTCTGCTAGATAGGCTGTCGGTACCTGGAAGACTACTGCAGGACAGCTGCTGTGCGGAGCAAAGACCTTTCCCTCTCCCACTACTCCCAAGGAGGTGGCTGAGGGTCTTCTGGCCCCACTTAATACAAACAGTTGATTTTAGGTGCCGTTGAGTATTCAGAGCAGTGGGTTTCAGTGCATACTGATCCAAGCCTGGAGACACTCCAACATGGAGCAGCTCTCTGCCTTGCTTTGGTGCTTTGTGGTTGAAATCAGAGAATCGAAAGCCAGGCCACCAGCTTGACCATGGGATCATGATGAGCTTGGCCAGCTCACCAGGGGGATGTGTCTGAGGCTATATTAGCAGGGAGCTCTTGAGGGTGTTGAGGTCTGTCCTGACCCGTGCAGAAGACAAGTGTTCACTGTGTCTCATGTTTCCTCTCTGAGTGACAGCATTGATCCACCTCACAGCAGTGTGCCGTAAAAACATGGAGGGGTTTTAGCAAAAGGCCTGGGTAAGCACCAAGGAGCAATGTGCTGGGCACTTTCCAGCTGCATACAGGCTTTGCTTGGTGTTCATGCTGCTCTGAAACCTTGCCAGTGCCCAGCACAGCCAGGCTGAAGGCCTTGACAGAGGTCAAGTGCTGGTGCAAAGCCACAGAGCTGCGTGCTCCCCACCTGCCCGCTGGCAGCCAGGCAGGGGAACCAGGCCTCCTCTGTCTGTGTTATCCCAGCCCTTGGATCTGTTTTTCCACACAGACCCTGCAGCACAGTCACTGCCCTGGCCAAGCAACCACCGTGACACGCAGCAGGCATCCTCTGCAAAGCCCGGTTCGCAGAGGGATTGCAAGTGTCTCTACAACCTGCACAGGTATCACTGGTGAGGCCAGAGGGGATCAGGTGCTGGAAGCTGGAGAGGTCTCAGAGGAGCAAAGGGGCCCTTTTTTGGCATAGATCTTCAGCATGTCCTGCATCTTGCTTTTAGGTACATCGAACACTGGCAAAGCGTATCACCATCCAAGCCGAATGCATCCCTGGTAGCAATGCAAGTGAGTTACAGTATAATTTCTATTAGGTTTTTCCACCTTGTGGTTTCCTTGGATGGATGGATGGGCTGGCTGATGAATTAGCCATTTGCTTGCAGTGTCTCAGGATAACTGCAATTAGCTGCATGTGGATTTTAACTTCCTGCAAGAACATGCTTGTTTCTTTGGCTTCAAGGACTTCTCACTGAATTTTTAATAGCATTGTTCTCTTCTATGTGCTTCCTCCCATCTTCAGAGTGGGACACATTTCCCAAGGATGAAAGGCCAGAGCTAACTAGGCTGAACTCAGAACTGCTGTGTTTGGGAAGTGCAGCCAATCTGGATTTAGATCAGCAAAGCTCAGCCCACAGCACAAAAACAGACAAAATTCTTCAAGGCATCCTTTAAATGTTAGAAACTCTTTAGAAGGCAACTCTTTCAGTCTGTCTTCCTAACTTCCCCCTAAAACACTGCTTGTTGTACAGAAGGGGCCCCGTTTTCTCCCAGTCCTGCAGCTGAGGTCTGCCGCTTTGCTGGTATTTGGAGCTGTTGCTGTGGTAGGGTCTTGTGGGGTTTTGCACCCTCCAGAGCGAGTGTGATGGTCTCACTGGGAATGCAGGGCCCAGGGACCTTTCTGCTGTCTGAGAAGAGGAGCCCTCTGTTTAGGTAGATCCTTGGCTGCAGCAAGGCAGAAGGGTAACTTTCTGGTCTTCAAATGCATCAGAGTCCAGTCTCATTGCTTATTGGGACCTGGTTGTGCACGCTGCTGAGCACATATCTACAGCCCACCACAGCAAGGAGCTGCAGGAGGCAGAAACTTTCAGGGGAGCCAGCTTTCACAGCTTGGTGCACGAGTATCAACTCAGGCAGCCCTGGTGCTGCAAGAAACCTCCTGGGTCAGAGTACCTCTGAATGAGACAGCTGGTTTGGTGACAACAGAGATATCTTGTATTGGCCATGGGAGTTGCTAAGCTGTACCCAGTTCACACTTTCAGTTTTTCCTCTGCCAGTGTAGAGGATGAAATCTGGTTATGTTTGAAGAAAAATGTATCTTTTCCCATAACCCCCAGACTCGAGGTGACCAGACCTTTGGGAGAGCCATCAGAAAACAAACACTCGCTGCAGCACTGTGCATGGGGGCCTGCACACCCTGGGCAACACACTCCGCTGAGCACCATTGCTTCTGACTTGTGAGAGACCATGGATTACCTCTAAGGGGTCTGTGACGATCACTCCACAAGGCTTGGGACTGTGAATCTGTTACACTCATGGTCCAAAAGTTGTTTGAAGTTTGCCTTAGAGGAAAAGAGAAAATGTGATGTCAGCTACTAATGTTGCAAGAGAGTCCATCAGCAGGTCCACGAGCCTTAAAGCTTTGTCATCCTGCATTGGAGGGTTCAGCATATTTTGTTGACCATCCCCTGATGCAAATACAGATCCCTTGATGTTAATGCCATGCCAGCCCTCATCAGTAAATGCCTGGATATTGATGGCGAGAGGTGGTCTCCTTGAATTAACAGCAGCTGCGGTTTAAAGGTCCTTCTCTGCCCGGACTCGGCTGGCCCCTGGCACACTCGCAGTTGCGGTGATGAGAGGCTCAAGGCTCAGCACCATGCTTCGAGCCTCGTGTCCCAATTGCTGAGGCATTGTCTGGTCCATTTTTCTTACTCTCCTTTTTTTCCTTTTTTTTTTTTTTTTTTTCTCCTGCCCTGTGTATTTTTAATCGCATCTAGCATCCTGGATTATTGCAGTTGCATGTCTCTGTATCATCCACACTTGCTCTCCTCACAGCTGCAGAAGCTTTTCAAAATACCACCCCCCCACACAAGCACCACACGATGAAATATGCATTCCTTTGTAAAATATTAAAAAAAATCTCTTCCACAAAGGCACAGCCCACGAAGATGTCTTTAAAACACACAGGGAGGCACAGATGCAATATTTACAGTCTTGAGCAAGGCAATTTATAATCTGCCTGAGCTCCCTGATGTTATTTGAGCGTTTTTTTCTGGAGTGTATCAGAACAAATTAATCAAGATCTTCCTTCCTAACTGTATGCAAATGGACTTCTAAAATTTCTGGCTGTAGGTTGTAGCACTAATTGCTCACTGGGCTCATCCAAGCAGCTTGGATTTGATAAGCAGGAGAAAGCACCAGACACTTCAGTGAATTTCTAATGCCCATTTCCCCTTCTGCATTTATTAAAGGTCAGCACAAAACAAACCAAGGAGGCAGAGGGATCTGGTCACCTTTTGCTTTGGTGCTGGGATCTTGTTTCTCTTCCATAGATTGTGGTGAGGGGAAAAAATAGGAGTGAACTGCTCCATCTCTGCCTGTACCCTTGTGTGTCTGCCCCGTGCACAATGCTGGCCAGACACCTGGGCCCAGCTGTCACTGCTGGGAGCCCTGTCCATGGGGGCTGGCGAGGGGTCTCTTACAGCACTGCCTTCTGCTCTCTGCTCATCTGCACCTCCACAAATTTTCCCATTAAAGGAGGTATCCATGCAATGTATTAAAGACTGCTCCACTTGCTCATGAACGCAGCTACCACATGCTGAACCATTTCTCATGGCAAAACACAGCTCTATGCACCTACCAAATAATTACTTTTGTTGTTTATTAAACAAACAAACAAAACCCACAGGATAATAAAAACTGTCCAAAAAAAGGGCCAAATTTTACTACCAGGCTGTACCAGAGCTTGAGAGATCCCCTTTTGCCATGGCACTAGCTTGCTCTGTGCCTTAACATAACATTGACCCCTTGGGTATTTCACCTCTGTGTCCCCTGTAACCACTAGTACTGAAACTGCAGCAGCACAGCAGAATCTGGAGCAAGGTTGTGGCTTTTTCTGGTGGGATAGTTTGGAAAGGCTTTCTCCTAGTCCCTGCCATTGCTTGGGTGCACATGGTTTCCCGGGGATTTCCTGCACATGTTTCCTGCTGAAGCAGAGCAACACCTTTGCTGCTGTAATGAGTTTCCATGTATGTCTGTCTGACAGCTGCAATTGGGAGAAACATGGGAGAAGAGGGGTGCAGAAGTCCTGGTGTAGCTGTAAAGCTTTTGGCACAAAGCAAGCTGTTTTACAGAGGTTCAGAGCTTGCTGGAGAATATCAGCTCCTACCCATACAGTGTCTTCCAGCAGGAACTGCTGGGCCCTTTGGACCAAACACGTGGAGTTAGTTTCTGATTTGCCACCATAAACTAACACAGGTCCCAGTGCAGGGCTGGGGACCAAGGTTGTCCCAAGCAGCTCAGTTGTGTGCCTGGTGGCCAGAAGATAAAGCTGGACCAGGGAAGCTTTGCAGCACTTCTGGCAGATTTGCTCTCCCCAGAGTCCCGAGAGATGAGTTTCTCTGGCGGTGCACTGGGGAAGTCTGACCAAGGCTAAGGCTAAGATCTCAAAAAGGAGGTGCATGCTGTGCTGATGGTTGAGAGGCAGAGCTGGGCTGCTGTGATGGCCATGACAACATTGCATAAGGGCAGTGATGTGTGGTGTCCCTGCTGCAGGAATGGCAGTACCCAGCAAATATTAGGCAGGGGGAGCCTTTCCAGCCATGGCATCAGGGCTCCAGGTGTTTTGTGGCTCTGCTTCTGGCCACCAGCAGCTTGTAGGGTCTGTTTGGGTGGCCCAGCCCTGGGGATAGGCTGTGATTGTTCATCACCAGAGCTCAAGATACCCCAATCCAATGGCACAACGCCTGTGCGCAGCTGAGCACCAGAAGAGGTTGTTGCTATGTGGGTGAGACAGGGTGGAAGCAGATGAAGGTCTCTTGAATGGTGTCAGTGTGACTGGGGGGTGGCTGGTGAGAATGAAAGTCTGGTCCATGGAGAAGCTTGACAGAAAAGTTGCATATGGTAAATCCCTGCTCCACAGCTTCTCCCAAGCCTATCATGATCTTACCATCCAGTTACACATTTGTTAGCATTTCTTGCAGATAAGGTTTCTGGCTGCTCCAGCAAATGATCCTGCAGCATTTGAACCTAGCATGCATGGCCTACAGACCTCAACATTGTTTATGGAAAGCGAAGGGTGAATGGAGAGCTGCATTAAAGCAGAAGGGGCCTGCCAAACCTCAGGCAGTAGTTCAGTACACAGGAGGGATGGGAGAAATAAATGTGTTATGGCTGTGGAGTGGGGTGCAGCCAGCTCATAGCCTCACAAGAGGGTAGAGGGTGTGGGGAGGGCTTCCTTGTATCATTGCATCCTTGGTTTCTTTGTCTTTCCTAGAGCAGACACTGGCAGCGTTCTCCCTTTTACCCTCGGCTGGGGAAGTGCCATTTTAAAAGGTGCTGATGAGGGCTGTGAAGTGCAGTGCCCAAGGCCCTTGTGCAAACAACCCAGGGGCAACAAAAACCCACCCTTCCTACTCAACAACAGTGGCAGAGGCTGTTGTTTCTGCTTGCCTGGCCAGCAGAGTTTCAGCGCAGGCTTCAGGAGGAGCAGGATTTCTCTGGCTGTCCTTGGAGCATAAAGATGGTGCAGTAAAAAGTCCTGGGCACTTGCCCATGGTGCTGCTGGCACCCCTGCAGCACACTGGGAACGGCAGGGATGGGAGTCCGGTGCTCACTGCACAGGCAGAGCGAGCAGTGACACAGTTCAGGGGCTGCTGAGACTCCTGACAGCTCCTGAGCATTGTTGGGAGGACATCAGGCATTGACGTGCCTCCCTAGAGCCAGCTGGACAGTTGTGGTGTTACAGCTGTTAGCAGAGGGATTTCAGTAATGTTGAGTAATGCACCAATGCAGTAGTACCCCCAAAACCTA
>NW_010512438.1:62789-68350 GCF_000687285.1 Phaethon lepturus | reverse complement strand
ACTTGGTACTTCCAGGATCCCTGTGCCAGGTGCCCAAGCTCCATGATGATTGGGAGAACCAGGAGACTGAGCAATTTGGTGAATTATTTATCCATTATTCATTTACCCAATGTGAATATAATGCTATGCAGCAAGTGAGCAAGTGCAAAATTAAAAACCAAAATGATGGATGCTGCCTTATGAAGGGCTCTTCATCCCACTCTTGAGACTCATTCAGCTTTAAATATTGATGGTGGATGGCCTGTTGGCAAACAAATATTGTGTAAATCTATCTATGTCAGCTCGCTGCCACAGTTCAGGAGGCAAAGGATTTGCGCAGTTGCAGCCATATGGGCCAAGACGCATGGTCTGTGCTGTCTGGGGTAGAAGGGGGGCCCAGAGTCCCTTTAATTACCTCCTGAAGCTAGCAATTAATCTGTACTTGAGTACTTACCTACCTGACAATACAGCATCAGCTAGCTGCAGTCTTTAATATGCTGATCTTTACAACATCCCTAAGAAGCATGGGCAATCTCAGCAGGGACTGCAGGTCCTGTAGTCGCAGGGCTGTTGTTACGTCTGTTACTGCTTGGATAACTGCTGGCTCCAGTTGTTGCTATTTTACTACAAAACCTGCCAGGCACATATTAGTATGGAGGATTAGTTAAAAAAACTTCCAAATCAACAGATCTCTGCTGAGAAAGGTGGTGTGATGCCAGAGGAGCCTGGGGAGACGCTGGCTTGAGGGACTAGCTCAGTGAGAAGCAGCTTCCCAAGTCCAGGTTGTGCTGCATGCAGCCAGCTCGTTCTCTCCTCTACTGCCCAGGCCAGCCACACTCAGTCTTTCCGAACACATGGACCCACACGACCCCCAGATTTCCCAGGCAGATCCCACCCCTGGCCTCCCAGGCCACTTCACCCCTGCAACAGGAGCTCAATCGCCAAAATCAGTCACAAGGCCAGCAGAGGGACACAAAAGGGACACAGAGATATATTTGGGGCTGTCCCAGGTGAACCCCAAAGCTATGGATCTGTTTTTTTTCTCCCCCAGCACCTTCCCAACTTCTTGCTGGGCCTGTCCATATAGCCCAAGCTCCTCACAGGAGTCATTCATGAAATGAGATGGGTGGGTGCTCAGCTTAGGAGGCAGCAGGGTCCATTGCATGTGCCTGCCCAAATGTTTAATCCTCAGTATGGAATTGAGAAGCAGAGGCATTTACAAGTTAGCTTCTGCCTCTGCAGAGCTGGCAGTGTATGAACTGGCTTCTTATCCCCAGCTCCTTTCGATCCAGTTGTGCTCTCCTTGTCTCTTGTTGCACGGTGGTAGCTCTGGCCACAGTCTTCTCTACCCTGTCAGTGTTCAAACCATGTTTCACACCTTCTTTCCTCCCTTTCCCAGCCATCAGGAATTTTTGGGAGGTTGGGCACAAGGGGCTGGAGTTTGTCTGCTCCTTGGCAGTCTGGAGGCACCCTTGGGACCAAGGTGGCAGATGGATGGCCCAGGGGAGCCGCCAGCAAAAGGCATGCTGAAAACATCTCTGTTGGCTCTCTTGAGCCATAGGCATGTGGTGAGGTGCCTCTCTGGAGACACTGCCCTTGCACGACTCCAGGGCTAATTTCACTATGTGCTGCAGCATGATTCCCATGTAGATGCTCCCACATGGGCATGCTCCTGTCTGCTCCTGCCTGCTCCTGCCCACTCCAGCATCACTGTGCAGGCAGCTTGGTGCGTTGCGGGGCTGCCAGGACAGCAATAAACAGCAGGTTTTCATGCTGGCAGGATTCTGAGGGACGAAGCAGCATGGCTTTGGGGTAAAGACCTAAAAGATACGTGAGCCTGAGAAACAGATGCTGTCAATCCCTCTCTTCCTTGCTCTCTGGAAGAAAGACCTGATATTCTTTTCACATTTGAAAAGCCCAGCACAAGTATCTTAAACATGGAGCATGGCCAGTCCAATTACTTCTCTTGGTCTCATGCCCAGGGTTTATTCCGTGAAACATCTCAGTGACAAATGTTCTCACTGCTAGAAACTTTCTAGTACTTTTTTTTCCATTTCTTGATGCTGTATAAACTTTTGCCAGAGGCTGCCCAGAACCAAGGTGTAATTCTGATCCATCTAGACCTCTGTAAAGTGCAGCTGGAAAATATCTCAGCAAGGTGATAATCGCTGCAGCCTTGAGAAACAGCTTTGTATAAATGAACCCAGTGATTTCTTTTATGGGAATAAACTTCCCTTGGAAATATTATGCCCTTTTCCTCCTTTAATCTTTTCCCTGGGATTTCCATATCAGAACCCTAAGACCCAGGCAGACTCTATTGCTCATTTTCAGTCTGTTTCAGGCACAGATTAATTGCAGATACCCAGCTGTCTTGCTCTAGCTAGCCATATGATACCCTTAAACTAAACAACTGCCAACCTGAGCACATGAAAGCATGGCTGGATAACATTTCTACCAAAAAGAAAAAGTCCTGGTGGCAATTCAGGTCTAGACCTTTACCTTGCGGAAATCAGTGCCTCTCCGTGTAGCATGGTAGACTTGGCTATTTTATGCCAGCAGAGAGCTGCTGTGTGTGTTATTGCTTGCATGCATATTGCTGACATGAATGTTGCAAGAGGATCAGAGAAAGATGTGAGCTGCAGTCTCAGGAAGTTAAACTCTGGTCCATGCTGTGCTTCTAGGCTGAGAGCAGGCACGTAGGTGTCTGGATCACAGCTTGTAAACGGGAAGGAACTGGGGGACAGCGATGCATTTTGCAGTGGCAAGAAGCATGGTAGTGCCAGACCCCCAGCCATGGCGGGCAGCACCAGACGGAGAGCATCAACACTGGGATGACTTATTCAGTGCAGGACTCTGTGCATGCGGATTGCCAGCTCTGACCGCTTAGCCAAATTAATAGTGCCAAGCAGGAAGAAGACATACTGGCAAGCTTCCCAGGGACCAGGCAGATCATGGCTGCCCCCCATGGGAGCCAGCGAAGAGGAGGGCTTCACTATCCTGGGCAGAGTTCAACCCCCGATGGCTTTGCACTCTTGCAGCTCCCAGAGCCCCAGCATCCCTTAAGTTCCACTTAGGGGTCTTTTTGATTTGGGAGGAATTAGGGAGGGGCAGGCTGCACAGATGTGCACCTCCTCCATTCCCCTACCACCAGCACTGAATGGCCCAAGCCCCGCTGATTATGGCTGTCCCCCACTTACGTCTTGGGGCTTGCTTACCCCATCAATACCCTCCAGGTATTTCCAAGCACTGGTGGCTCAGCAAGCAGCAAAGTGCCCTTTTTGTGTTATTCCTGCAGCAGTTGCTCTCTGTGCCTAGTCCAGTGCAAACCTCCGGTCTGCAGCCAGTGGCTTGACCACATATTGCTTCCTTTTGGAAAGCATGGGGACAAATGGACACTGGGGCCTGGGGAGCGGGCAGCAAAGAAATGGCACTGCATGCAGAAAATCAGCAATATCTGTAACAAAGCAATCACTTAGAAAGCGCTGTGCAGCGTGCAGACCGGCTGCCATGTAACGACGTTACATACCAGCAGGCTATTTCTCACCGTTTTCTCTTATTGAAACCCCATGCGTTGCATGCAGTTTCTTCTGTTGTAGTTGCTGGATCTTTACAAATCCATCCATCACCATGCCTCTTTTGAGATCTCACTAGAAACCCTGGCCTTACAGAGGTGCAAACAAAATGGGAATCACCATTTTGAAGCACCCTGAAGGCCCCAGGGTTTGCATACAGGCAAGGGTTCACGAGCTCTGCCTACCGCGCTCGAGGCACCGCTGGCAGTGCTGGCAAGTACCAAAGCAGAGCCCAGGCTTTCCTGTTCTGCTCAGCCTGGCTGCCCACTCCTGCACCTTTCCCCACATGCAGCCAAGGGCCAGCTGGGCTTGTGGGTACCCCTCTGACACTTTGGCACACTTGTCTTTTTTTTTATTATTTTTTACAAGCCATGAACTTGCAGTTACTTCTGTGCTTGCTGTGGGGAAGGCTACCTACAGCTCTGGTCCCCAGTGTTTCATGAAGACTTGATTCATAGAAAGTTCATTTTGGGATCCCACAAAGCTTCACACTTGTGGGAGACTGCTGGGAGCTCTGTTTGGTTGTTAAAACATTCATGGTATCACCGCGGCTACCACTACCACTGCCCTAGCGAAAGAGGTGTTGGAGAAGGTGAACGGTATCCTCTACAGCCTGCGGTGCAGCAGGACCCTCCAGAAGAATGGAAATCTCAAACTGAACTCAGTAACTGAAATTCAAAGCACGATGTTGAATTTTTTTAACAAAACGCTGTCAGTATCCTACATATAAAAATATTTGATTCCAAACCACTTTTCATAGTAATATTAGACAAAAAAGTGTCTTGTTCTAAACATGTCACTTTTAACAAAACCAGCATCTTTATGGCTGAAAAGAAATACTTTGAGAATAAGTCTCTATGCCAGTACTAGTGATAAGTCTTTCATGCTCTAATTGAACATTGGCTTTACAACTTAAAAGCAATCATCCTAAATTGCTTTCTGCTAATGTTAATGCTTCAGACAAAGGGTAACAGCCAGATTATAGGTTCGTATATTATTCAGGCAAATCTTGGTTCTTCATACATCATTTTTTAAAAGAAAATTAATTTTTCCATGTGTCAAGAATGAAAATAGTAATAATGGATGATATACTGACATCATCCTGTATTGCTGAGATTGGCAAGAACATTGCCTCTGGATGAAGTGAATTGTAGCCAGAATGCACGCTCTCATGCCAACAGAAGCAGGTAGATGGGCAATCTCAAAAATGCCACTGCCTGTGACTCAAAGCTGTGCTTCTTCCAGTGGAGAGACTAGATGTCACCCCCTGCACTGATAAGCAACATTCCCTTCATCTGTTTAATAGATGTCATCTATTTAAATTCCTCGCTTGGTGGGTGGATTTGTGTATTGGCAATGATTCGCCCCCAAAACTGAGCTGAGAACGGAGCTACCAGTTTTGCTGGGTGCTCTTCCCTGGGAGCACTGAGCTAAGCCCAAGGCTCCCCTCTCCCCCGTCCACACACACTGCATCTCCCAGGCCCTATAGAAAACACACTGGCTTCTTATAGGGCAGCAACTGCCCCACTGCCCTCCTGCCTGCATGCCCCCATCCGTGTCGGCCTCGGGTGGGCAGCAGAGCTGGGTGGGAAGGCTGCGAGGGGCTGCTCTGCCAGCCCAGCAGTGCAGTGCCTTATGTCTGTGAACGGGGAGGGCTGGTGCATTGCTCAAGCTGAGTGACCCAGCAGGGTCCATGTAGGGCTGACGCTGAGCCTGGACAGTTGTCAGTCATGGTAGTAAAGGCAACAGAGGCAGGGTCTTGCGATGGAAAGTAAACAAAAACTTAAACCACAGGCATCAAGTGAAGCTGCAGTGTCAGGGCTGGACCTGCCTTTGGTGCATCTGTATTGTCCCCTGGGTGGGAATCACTGATGACTTGTACATTTTCCTCCAGCTTCCTCCAAAAGCCTCTCGTTTCCCAGCCTAGCTCCCTCCCAAGGATGATGGGTTTGCACGGCAGCCCTGGTGCCGCTGTGCCTCTCTGCATGCTCCCTGCTTTTTTGGCCGCGC
>NW_010512438.1:47697-62758 GCF_000687285.1 Phaethon lepturus | reverse complement strand
TCTTTCCCAGGCGTCATGCTGGGAGCAGTGTATTTTTAGCTCTTGGTGCTGGGGCCGGGTGTCTGTGTGGCGGCAGGGCCCTCAGCTCCCCGGGCGCTGCCTGTTCCCACCACATCTGCTGCTCTCCATTTGCAAGCTGCCTCTGCAGCGCTTGGCACAAACAGCGCTGTTGTCTCCTCGCTCAGCAGCTTCATTAATTCTCACCTTGTTTCCTCTTTCAGGAGTGATCTTTCCTCCCATCAGCTTTTGAGACCCACTTGTGTTTGCCCTTGTGGTTTGAGATTATGTTTGCCTTCTCGCTCATCCCTGCCATGCTGACCTTCTGGTCCAGCCTAGCAGTTTCAGGGTTTCACTGGCACCTAAATTGTTGGGGGATGTCTTTTGCATCACTGCAGTGAGTCTGTGTTTGTTGTGAGCTTGGGTGGCAAGTTGGGATCTCACCATCACATCAGCAGTGCCAAATTGCCCCTTTGCTTTCCTCATGCCCTGGAGGGCACACTCCTCGGGTGCCTTTGCACGCTGCTCTGGACCTCATGCGGGAGTTTTGTGGCCCTGGTAATGCTGGTGAGAAATAAAGTTCCCCCCAGGCTGCTGGGGGAACGGATGTAGCAGGTGAAGAGGGCACAATATTCAAACTGTGCTGTCCCAGTGCTGTTTCAGCCCAAGGTCTCCTTCCTTCCTTCCTTCCCAGATGTGGAAACAGCTGCCTAGCAAATTGGTGGCTCCGTGGGCAGAGGCAGAGTGGAAAGCCCTGTGATCTGCAGAAGCATTACCCAGTAAAAATAGCAACCCAGAAAAAAATAGCTGCAGCTGGGAGCTGTGGCTGGCATTGGGGAGCACAGCCCCAAGAGGGGAAGCATCCCTCTGGGCAGAGGCCACGAGCAGGCACTTGCAGCATGGAGCAGTCCTTGCCCTTGGTGGGAGCAAAGGGCACACACAGCTCTCCTGTCCTTTCATTGCGGGAGCTGAGGCTCCAAAGAGAGCTGAGAGGGAATGCATCGCAGCTCAGGGCTTTCTTCTTGAGACCAAGATGGTTGGACAAGCAGAAAGTGAAGAGCAGCTGCAGCCCCAGGGAGTCACTGTGCACAAGGGTGAGCCTGGCAAAGGATTTCTCCTTGCTTAGAGGGGGCAGCTGATGTCAACAAGGCTGAAATGGCCACACGAGAAATCCAGAGCATGTTTAGGCTCCAAAGGCCAAATTCCACTGGCCATGCTGCTGTCCACATCTCATACTTAGGCTTGGAAACCATTGGCTTAAATCTGCAGTACCTCAGCAATTTGCAGCAACATCTAGAGTCTGATGCAGCACTTCTAGCTCAAAGTTCCCCAGGTTTTCCTTCACAAAGCCCAACTGGTATCATGCTATTGTAGAGTTAGGGGAAACTGAGGCACAGAACAATTGAGACAGAGGTGATGTGTGCTGAATCAGACCACATGGCTGTTTTCCAGTGTGTGGCTCACAGTCTGAACGCTGCCCTGTGGCTGTGAGCAGCACTTCGTACAGACAGAGAAACAATTGTGTTTTATCTGCTTTATTTTATTTAATCCACAATTGTCAGTCTCCTGTTAAAAGTGGTACAGTCTGTAAACACCTTTTGTTAATAGCTTGTTATCAGGACTGGTGCCACTATATACAAGCGTTATCTCCTTGATCCCACCTGTCTCAGGAAATCTGGTTGAGAGGAGAGTGAGGATGGAGCTCAGCAGCTGTGGGAGCCCAGGAGAGAGACCTGGGCACTCCACAGTTACACCACCACCATCTCTAATTCATCTCTGCTCAGTGGAGCACTTACTTAGAAATGTCACCAGGAAGCTGCAGTGGCCATGACTGATCACGTCTCAACTGCCCGCCGACGGAGGAGAGCAACTTCAGCAAGAGGAGACC
Organism: Phaethon lepturus; assembly: GCF_000687285.1. NCBI lineage: Eukaryota > Metazoa > Chordata > Aves > Phaethontiformes > Phaethontidae > Phaethon > Phaethon lepturus. The sequence goes on along the minus strand of NW_010512438.1, from coordinate 60,873 downwards.
TTGGCTCCTGAGCCTCCCCTTGCAGTACGGGAATGAATTATGCAAACTAATCCGTCCCTTGGCTCCTCTGACAGCTGCTGCCTTCCTGACACCTCCTGCCTTTACCTCCTTCTTTATCTCTGAGCAGTTTCAGAGCTATCGAGGCAACACGTCTTTTCGTCTGGTGTCTGCATGTGTCCCAGGATGCCTGTGAAAGTCGGGGCAACTCACCACCAGTTACAGGATGTTGTTCTAGACATGAAGATAATTGCTGAACTACCCTTGGCCAGAGTGTGGTGGACTGCTGGGCTGCCCCTGGGCCCTTAAAAGAGAGGAGGGAATCATAAACCATGCTAAAATATAATCAATTTCTTCCAGCAGCTGGTAGAGTTTCGAATGCTGCTGCACACCTATGGTGCAGCCAGCCTCATGGTGCTTCTCCACCCAGCCATAGACATGATACTGTGGTGGGGCCAAGGTTAAGGATGCCAGTCCAGCCCCAGCACTGCCTGTGCCGTGGGGAGCTCCTACCCAGAGCAGCAGCTCATTGCTCCCCAGTACAATCCCTACTCTTGCTGGCTGGGAGGCTGAAGGGAACAGGCAAACTTCTTTTGACTCAACTAATAGATATTTAAGGGCTACTATGCTTATTTTTGTAGGCTGGGGACAAGTTACTAAGCTCCCTGCCTGGACTGATCCTGTCTTCAGTGGCGCGGGAGAGTAGGAAGGTAGGGAGAGAGAAGCAGGGCAATGGAGAAAGGCATCTGCACAAGGGTGTTCGGACAGGCTACATGTCTGTGCCTGCTGTTGAGGGGATTTGATCCTTGCTTGTCCAAGCTAAGCAGATGTCCCTTCCTGCCAATGGCTGCTGCTGTGTTGCTTGCCCTCGTGGCTTGCTGGGATTCTGTTCCCTCGGAGAGCTGGAAGCTGAAGCAGAGAGGAGAGCAGAGACAAGCCAAACAGGAGTGGGATGGGGAGTTGGAAGGAGAGGGTGGACACAGGACCCCCGCCAGCACTGGTACCTCGGTAACCCCTTTGCCACGTCCCTGCTGCTCTGCCCCTCGCCCTGGTGTGATATGGCTGCCAGCACAGAGCAGGAGGCAGGGGAGGCTGCCATTTCCCCAGCTGTCCTCCTGCCCCGCTGAAAGCCACGTTTTATTTAAAAGTGAATTGGCAAACAGCCTGTCTCATTTTGATTCAAAAAGCTCCCAGACTGGAGGACCACAGTGAAGGTGGCTGTTTTAATCTGTCACTTGCTGGCATGTGGGGAATGTGCTGACCCTGAGACAGGGAGGTCATCAGCTTTTGGGGGATTAAAATAGGAAAACTTTGTTTGTTCCAGGTGTTGGGGAAAACAAAAACAAAACAAAAAACAACCTTCTAAAATCTCACAGAAATGGCTCCTTTTGATATCTGTAAGACAGAAGGTATATCTCCTTTCTCCTGCTCTTTGCCTTGGAGTGCAGAGCAGGGGCAGGCAGGGCCTGGCTTTTATGCCAAGATTGTCTGTTGGACAGAAAATAACTTCTAGTTGTGGCTGAATCTTGAAAGTGCTGCTGAGCTCAGAATGCTCTCAGTGATGGCAGCTCGGTGTGGAAGTGGATTAAAATGAATGTTTCGCACGTGCTCTCTCAGGACCACTCAGGTGTGTGTGTTGGTCCTGTTCCTGTGTGGTCAGATACACAGGTGGTACCATTACATTTGGTTGCTGGAGATGTAGTACACAACACTGAACTTCAGATGTACAATCACGTGCATTTGTGCAGAGTTAAGGTTACATGGACAACCTTTGCCTTCCCGCTCATAGGCACTTCTGTGCAGTTGTAGCTCTTTACACACACGTCTCCTCATTGTAATGCAGCTGCTGCCAAGACATCGAGAATATGGTGTGAAATTATAAGGGCACTCGCTTGAGGCAAGACTTGAGAAGGACACTTGAGAAGTACATGGGGTCCCACTGCCCTGCTGCTGGGCACCTCTCTTCAATCAAAGCATTAGATATCCACAAACTGCTCATGCCGGGAATTTGCCAGCAGGTTGATGCTAACAAGCTGACCCTGCAGAAGAGCTGCTGAGGTGGGTTTGGGTTATCATTCTTCAGAGCAGCTCATTTAGGGCTTGCATTTTTGAGATGCCGAGTTTTACTTTCTCCCTGTGCATCAGCTGACAGGAGTGCTAAGTCTTTGGCACGTGAGATAATGATCCCATATGATTAGCATTTGTGGTTTGCCACTGTTTGCAGAAGAAAATAATAGCTAGCTTAAATACCTATTAGTCACCCCATAGCTCTGCATGTCGGCACTGTACGTTTAGAAAGCAGGTGCAATTTAGGAGGCCAGGGGAATTTTTTGAAAGAATCTTTTAAACGTGCACTTGTGAAAAATCAGGTTTTAAGTATGGGAAGTTTGATATGGCTCAACAGCTCTCACTGATTAAAAAGCCAGTGTCCAAACCCATTTCTAAAGTGCAAGTAGGAAGCAGAAATGTTTCCTGGAGGACTTTATAGTCCACCTGAAGACAGGCTTCAGGAAACAGATACAAAATACCGTGTGTGGTTTTGTAGTATGTTTTCATCTAAGGCTAGTTTTGTGTCACTGGCCTGGGCAGGTTTAGTTAAAATCTCGCCCTGTTTGTGTGGATCTCTTACCTCCTCAGTGTTGTTTCATACTACTTTACAGATGAAAGCATCTCCCTCTGAGCTAGGGAGCCCCAGAGCTCCTCCCTGTGCCCACGGGATTCCTGGCAGTTGCTTTTCAAAGGCTTTGGGGAGGAGGCATAAAATAAGCACAGGTAGCTGGGGAGCCTCCTCCCCAGCTTTGCCTAGGACAAAATCCCAGCAAGGCGGGCCAGATGCTGGCGCTGTTTCCATCAGAGCAGCTCTGTCCCACAGCCCAGGAGCCCAAACCCCTTGCCAGGTGTAAGGCGGGGTGGTTGGTGCGAAAGTGAGAAAAATCCAGAGAAGAGGGAAGAACATGTTTGTTTGGCATCATCTCATTTTACGTGGTTAAGCCGCTTCCTCCACCATTTCACTGCCTGCAAGGGCCTCCCAGAGGTTTCTGGGTGCTGCTCCCAAACCCTTGCAGAGGGAAGGCTGGGGATATGCAGATGCCTTTTCCAGAGATGTGGTTGTGTTATAGCCAGACAGGAAAACAGGAAAGCAGCATTTGAGAGTGGATCAGATATGTGAGCAAGGGACCAGGGTCCATCCAGGCTCACGGCTTTCCCTGCTCGGGCCATACCACCAAGCCATGGAGGAGCCCAGCTATGCCAGCAGGTTTGGGTAGAGAGCACTGGCTGCAACAGGCTGAACAAGCTGCCTCTGCACGAGGAGCATCCTCAATGGGTAACCAAGCCGGACCACATGCGGAGCTCACAGCACAGCTTTTTGCCACCAGGATTTTCCATTCAATTGCAGCAGCAGAGCAGGGAAAGGTTTCTTCTGTTGCAAACCAGGACATTCAACCCACCATACACTGCAAGCACGCTGGAGTGCCTGCTTCAGCCTGGAAATTGCCCAGAGAATATAGACCCTGCTCCCTAAGCCCTTTATGGCGGGAAGAGATGGTCCTGGTTGCTTCGCTGCAGATAAAAGTCCACCCTAAGAGACAGAAGGGAGCCGAGCAGATACTCCCACTGCAGGAGCTGAAAGTCCCTCAGCAGCCTTTCCCACTGCCGGGGAGCATGGCAGAGACGGACAAGCACCTCCTTGTCCTTGCCTGAAGCACCAGCGCAGCTTGCAGGGCCCTGGGGCTTGGCTGGGTGGAAACCTGGGGTGAATCTGATTTCAGATTGCTGATCCCACCCAGCACTCGTCTGGAGAGGAACGGATGCCCTTGCAACTCAGATCTAGGAAAAGTTGTAACTAATGGGTATTGATCAGAGGAGAAAGCAGATCTGTGGGCACAAATTTATGCGTGAGCTTGAAAGAAGCATGTTCCCTAAAAGGGGAACAGTGTGAATAATCAGGCTTTGAGACAAATGCTAATCAGCATTACATTTTGCCTCTGAGACTCCAGACAGAGTGTTTAATCTCTGGAATTAAATATTTCCCTGGTGAGAAGTTAGACAACTTCAAGAGGCTCCTGTTTGAAAAATTAAGCTTGGTGTACGTTGGGTTTAGATCTCTCTGATTGTGTAGAGTTCAGTCTGCCCAGAATCTGGCCAGCCTCCAGACCTTTGAGCAAAACAAAAACATTAATTTCTTCCCTGCTTTATTGAGAAACCAACAGAGAAACATGTATTAATCAAAGGCTACCAAGGACAGCTTTCAATCAGATATAAAGGCACAAAGTTTTCCATATGAGAATCACAACACAAACATTTTCTCACTGTGAAATATTTTATCAAAGATTAAAGCTCAGATGTTCATTATCTGGAAAAGTATCTATCTCCTACAAATTGCATCTTCTTATTGTCAGCCCCTGGGGCTACATAGCATTGAATACAGGAGCTAAGCCATAGGAGAAGAATGTATTTATGGAGATGTGAGTTGGACATTTGAAAACTGTAGGTTCAGGCAGTTGATTAATCAATAACTGGTATCCATCCCAGCTTTTCATTGCACTAGTGATAATCTAGTTTAAAGCAGTCTCAGATGGATTAACCTTTTATTATGTGCTCTGGGCTTGCTTCTCAGAGTCTGGAAAGCATGCCAGATGGTATGTGTGCACACGCACGCATCTATACAGAGACATATATGAGCACCCTGCCCTAGCTTTGGGGTTGGCCTTGCTCTGACCGAAGACCTCAAGAGGTCCCTGCCCTTCTACAACTGTGTATTTCTGACCAGACTTCAAGAGAAGAGTATATGTACTTTCTCGAACACTGTGTGCCTGTATACACATAGAAAAGTATGTGATACTCACTGCAGTGAAAAAAGCTGAATCAAGTCACAAAGAAGCTTCACAAAGAAGAAGAAAAATTGTACCTTGCTAATAAAATAATAAATGCTTTTAAAACAAAAAAAAAAAAAAGGGAAGGAAGAGATTTATTTATTCCTCTTAGGAATAAGACTTCTGATATTACAGTACTTATTTTGGAAATTTCATGACAGTGATTTCATCCTTTGTAGCCACTTGTGGCTCAGTACATTTTTACCATGGTTGCCAAGTAACAATCACTAAGCATTTGTGTCTAGATCAGTAAAGGGGAGTGGAGGGAATGGATAAAATCTATTTTCAGAGGCATAATCATCGGTGGCTCTTTGTAGGTTAACGGTTAAGTTCACTCAGCAGCAACAGTGTTTTGTTGAAGGCCTTGGGATTTACAAACAGGAAAATAGAAAGCAAAGAGACTAAAGAGGGGCTTTTTATCATTATTATTAGTCTTTCAGAGAAGAGTGGCTTATGAGTGATTAAGGAGGCATTAACTATGTTGGACGTCAAGTCCCACGTGCAACAGGCACATTATAATCTCCTCCTTGGGGATGGGCTGCAGTGTGCTTGTTTCCCCTCAGGTTTCACTGTGCCAAAACCTCCCAGCACTGCAGACCCCTCTCTCCCCGCTCTGGCCTCATTTCGCTCACAGGGCAGCTGACAGCTGATGCAGGCAGAAAAAAGATTTTCCTCACTGCAAAAAAGGATGGAGCAATGGGGGGAAAATAGGGAGGAAAGCCAGGAGATCGGACGAAGAGTAACTCCAGGCTTTCCCCCAGTGCAGCAGAGGCACGGTCTCCGCTGCATGGTGGTGTGCCTCTAGCCTACACTGCCATGGATTTTCCCTGCCTGCCAACCTGACCTGCCTCTGTGCTACCAGCACCACCACCTCCCCTGCCCAACAGACAGAGTGTTTTCACCCTTACACCCTGATTTTTTCTAAGGAAAATTTCCTTTTCCACAGCTGGCCTCTCCTGAGCTTTTTAAACATCTTCCAACACATCTCAAGGTCACCTTCACCTTTCCGAAGGTATCGTGCCATGGATTCAGGTCAGGCTCAGACAAAAACAGTTGCATGTCTTGTCATCTTCCAGACAGTAGTCCTCTACACGTTCCCGAGCACCGTCCACCTTCCTTATTATTGCAGAAATAACTCACACTGATTCCAAACAATTCCTCTACCCCTGGCATCCCTGTCTGAAGAGCTGCTGCCAGCCAGGTATTTCCACCGTTCTGGTGATATTGCATGTTCCCCAAAACTAAGTCCATGCCTTGGGGAAGGTCTGGGGCAGAAGGTGGGTGCAACTGCCCGGTGCGTGTTTTAGGGCACCCCCTGATATTGCAGCCTAGCGGGAGATGAAGGCTGGGGATGAGCAGTGCTCTCTGCCCCACCAGCCTGGGCTGGAGCATGCCTCTGCCTGATGCTGCACTCCGGGAATGTCCCTGGGCTCGGCTGCACAGCGGCACTTTCATCTCACTGGCGGGGATAGCATGACCACACAACTCCCTTTCCCTTTCCTCCTAAGAAGGAAAAGATGATCCTGGGAAATGGGCCAGGCGTTTATTACGGCTCGTAATCCTTTCTGTGTCAGGCCGGCAGGTGGGAAGTACCTGGCTCCTTGAGAGAAGAAAGGGGCAGCAATGGTCTCCCTTAATTCTGTTTCCACGAGACATGCACTCAAAGGAAATGCACTTAAGTGAGAGGAGCACCTGGGCATGCTGCCAGGAGCCCTCTGTAAGTGGCCTGGGTTCGTCTTGGCAGATCAAGACTCAGGGATGAGCCAAGGAGGCAGCTTTCGCTGCTGACTGGCATAATTCAGCATCCCTCCTGGGATGGGTGTCAGGGCTGTCCCACAGCCCCTGCTGCTGGGGAGGGAGGGATGAAGGCAGTGGGAGAAGTGCCCAGAGGTGTGCATGACCCCACACATGAGCACACGGGGCTCAGCAATGAACATGCTGGAGAAGGGCACACGTCAAACGGGCTACCCTGCCCCGGGTGCTTCCCATTGAACGATACCTGGCAAGCGGCACTGTTCCCTGCATGGACTGTGGGGATTCGAAAGGGATAATGAACAGATGTTTTAATCAAGGTGATGGGCATTTTGTAAGATGACTGATCCTGCACGCTCAGGGAGGAAAAATGTCCAGGTCTGCCAAGGTCTGAGACACCCACAGGTGCGGCCACAGCCCTGGCTGGAGAAAGTGTGCTCCCCTGGGGCAGGAGCATGGTACGAGGACAGGGACAGCAGCCTCAGTGCAGTTGCTCTTGATTAAATGAAGAGCCAAACGATGTGGGTCTTTTTGACAGGGAGAGGGTGCAAGGAAGGACTTGGGAGTGACGAGCAAGGGATGAAGCTCTGTGGCACCCCGCACCAGCAGCACATTTCTCACTGGTTTCACAGGGGCACAGAGATTTCTGCCTGGTCTCCCCAAACCTTCTGCATACAATCCTCTATCCTCCCACATAAAAGCTGGGTTGTCAGCAGAAAGCAGACAGGAATGGCTACTCAAGGAAGAAAAGGGGATTTACAAAGTCTTTTTGCAGGTTCCTTGGAGATGGCGATCATGGAAGGACCCATCTCAAACACATTCTCCCCATGACAGATGACCCCATGCAGGAAGGAGAGGTTTCTATTTAATTGTGCTATATGAGATTGCTGTTTCATAATGCTGAACAGGCTGAAAACCAAGCAGGGCCAGACTAAAATGAACCAGAGCAGAAATGCTGGCACTTTCCCATCCTGGCCCTCCCCCTTTTAAAGCAGCAGTATTTTTAGAGGTTTGGTCATATCGTGGAGTTCATGTCATGATGTCTGTCGGATGAGATTTTTGAGCCAATCTGCGGTTAGCTGGAGTGATGCAAGCGGGATGGAGTTGGGCCCCATTTGCTTGGAAACCATGATGAGCGGTGCCACACAAATGGGAGTCCCCTGGTTTGCCTTTGATGCAGGGAAAGGCATCTGAGTTTTGTTATTTGGGCCAGAAGGCCTAACAGCTTTTGTGATCTGCTGGTCTGTTGGACTGGTGTTTTTTTAAATGGGAGGAAGGATGTCTTGATTTAGGACAGTGAGGTTGTTTTTGTACAACAAGTCAGAGTTTCAGCCACTTTGGTGAGGATCTGATGAGGGTATTTGTAGGGGCACTGTGACCTTTATGTTATGAACACAGAAAGTAAGATTGTAAATGAATGGACATTTAACCAATAGCATAAGGTACGTTAAATGGATTCTAGGACATAGAGCAATGCGTCATTTTTAATAAAAATGGTAACTACACATTTTGGGTCATTAAAAAGCATGTTTGAGAAACAAGTCTGTGGTGATGTCCCCTCCTTCAGCACCTTGTTCCTCCAAGGCAAGGAGGTTTTGAGGATGAGAGAGGTAACAGAGACAGTCCAGCCTCAGGTGTCAGCGGGGGCATTCTCACCAGGCCAGAAGTCACCTGTGCTGCCAAACCCCCTGAGACCTGGCAGCAGGCGATGCCACCGCTGCAAAGCTGAGCCGGAGCCAGAGCTGAGCTTCTCCGAGTGCAGCCGTCCTCCCTGACGTTGCTTGTGGATGGCCTGCTGGTGACCACAGTCCTCAGCAAGGCGATACCAGATGTGTCCATGGGTGAGGTGTGGGCTGTGTGTTACTGCTGATTGGGGGGTTAAAGAGAGCAGCTTCCTGGAAACTGTGATGCAGATAAGGCTTAACGCTCACATCTGCACAACAGGGGCCCATCTGTGTTCAAGGAAATACTTACGTTTAATAAACTTTCATCTTATACCTTCTGACAAAAGTAAAAGAAGACAGAAAAGAAATCCCCACTGAAGTGCAGTGGAAAAAACTTCCTCATTCCACTTATAAAATCCAGTAGTTAGAAAGGAGCAGCTCCCAGTTCAGCACGATTTGTAGCTCACATCATTGAAGGGGTTTGGGGTGGGATTGAGTGTGTTTTTTTCAAGTAGATTTTGACTTCCACCTACAGACTTAATTGTCCTCTTCTGGCGGTCTGAGATTTGAGAAGCAATAGAGCCAGACCACTAATAATTGCCTACTCTTTAAAAGACCCCGCCTTCCTCTGAGAATCACAAATGGGGGGAAAAACCCGTGACTTGTTTTTCAGAGCTTCATCTGGCTGCAGTTCATGGAGCAGGAGAGATAAGGAGTTCTGCAGGACGTCCATTTTTAAGCATGAGGTCAGTGCTGGGTTTCACACCTCTGTATCAGCGAGGTCCTGCCTGTGCAGTGCTTGACCTATCTGGGAAGAGGCACATGGCATTTGTGCCCAAAGTGCAGGCATCCAGCCCTGGAGGTATTGAGAGAAAGGCAGCTGGGGCCGTATCTGTTTGGCTCCAATCCAGCAGGACATCACTTTTCCAGCACGCTTCAAGCAGATCTGGACATCCTGATGCGCAAGCAGCCCTCCCTGTGCCACTGGCTGGCTGGGACATTTCAGCTGGCACCTACCAAAGCTGCTCAATTAAATCCAACATGGCTAAGCCATTTCTGCCTCGTGGCCAGTTTGGCCCCATCACGTCTCCCTTCTCTAAAGCTGCTGAGTGATTTTGGTGCATGAGCCCCAACAACTGCTGCTTCCAGAGATGTCTTTTGTCAGTGGCAAAACAAACCTGAGAGGCAGTGCATGTATCAGTTTGTTAGATTAGCAAAGCACCCGAGGCTCGGAGGAGACATCGCATGCGTGTTCAGGTGGTTTTGCTGGGAAGCACCCCACTGAGCCTGGCAGCCCAGTTTCTCCAAGGCAGCTGCTGGAGAACCGGTCCACCAAAGCTTGGAGTCACCCACTCATTCACGTGGATCGAAATACAGCCCAAAGAAGGCGAGATGTGGAACAAGGTGGAAGATCAGCACTACAGGGGCTTTGGAGATGACTAACAGATACAGAGAAGCTTGTGTCGAATCAGTTTCTGAGCCAAATCAAGCTGAAAGGGTTCACAGGCAGAGAGTGTAGGGCAGCACATGGTCAGACTGTTTTTGGAAGCTAAAAATAGCACCAGAGTGGAGTGAGTCCTTGGTTAATCTGGGTTTGTTAAGGCCAGACATCCAGATCCAGTTCAGTACTTTCATTAAAAAGGCTGTATTTACAGAGCTGCCGAACTGGCCCATTGCCCACTGGGGTGACACTGGCCACTGGGCACTGGGCCAATTTGACTGGGTGACTTCAGCATCCTCCTCCAAAGGCTGCACTGAAAATGTTGGCTTGGCTCATTCTCCTGAGACCTCATACAGTGGGTCACGAGCAGAGCTGGGATTTCTCTGCTGCACAGATCAGCCTCAGGCTCACGAATGTCCATTTCTGCCCTGAGGAAACGCAGTCACGCCAGACTTGTCCCAAAATTTCCTCTTTTGGTCAGGACTTCCCATCTTCTGTCTTGATCCATCAGCAAACCTTTAAAAGGTGAACTGAACAGGTTTGACTGTTTTTGAGAGATTCAGGAAGGAAAACCAGCCTTCTGCATGTGCTGGCATGAATGAGGCTTGGTTTGTGATTTGGCTGATTGATGAGACTTGGTTTGCCCATGGCTGAATGATGTCTCAAGTGAATTATGTGGAGGCTGGAGTAGCTCAACCCTGTGTTAGACACATGAAAACTCACAGAGGAGTGAGACATCAGGCATGGCCCTGCTGCAGAAAAAACAGCATGTGGAGTTTGCATGTAGTTAGTAGCAGAAAGCCTGCTGGCAGCCCATAACTTTCTAATGTCCAATAAGAACACTATGCCAAAATGCACTTTTAAATGTGGCTAAAAATGTCCAGACAGTCATGGGCTTCCCAAGGAGAAGGATGGAAGGGAGGCAGGGCAGGGAAACGAATGTGCATTGATGATCCCGTAAGCCTCACCCTCCCAGCAAGCAGACTACAATCTCCCCTGGGACACCCCACGGTCCCCGAGGTCCTGGAGCATCATCTCTGAGGGTGCAGGGGCAGAGCCATGCTGGTGATAGGGGCTGCAGCAGGTGCTGGCTGTGTGTCTGAGATCACCCAGCACCAGCAAAAGCCATCGCTCCTGATTTTGCCCCACCTCCCACTGCCATAGCAGAAAGGAGATTTTTCCCACAGTGCCAAGCAATGGGAAGAGAGGTGTAAACTGATAGATTACTTCTTTCTGGTAAGAAAACTTTTAAAATACCTATCCAAAAAGTACCTGGCTTTGTAAGGGGCATGTGTGTCACTGACAGCCTCTGCAGTTTGATAGACAGGCCCCGTTACCCCCTTGAAATCACTGCAACTCACTGACCACTTGGTGGTGGGCACCCGCCTTTATCATCCCCGAGTAGCTGTATCTGTGACACGGTTCCCTTTTCCTTGCCCATCCAAGGGCACAGCACTTTGTGAGCTGCCCAGGTTTTCATATGGCATCTTTTGAAAGCCACATGCAGATTTTAGAAAGAGCTGAAGTGCAAAGCAAAGATGGGAAAATCAGTGGGTCAGGAGTAGAAGCTGCTTTGCTCCTGCTGAGCTCACTGCTGGTGAATTGCCCATCCCCGGGTGTGAAAGCAGGTTTCTCCACAACGTTTGGGTTCCATCAGCCTGAATGGTGTCCCCTGGAGATACCTATCTGTCCGGTGATGGAGGGTGTGGCTGAGAGCAAGTCCATCAGTTTTGGCGGGGCTGGGATGAGTCCTGGGCCTCAGTGCCTCCAGCCTCTGCTTGCAGGCATGAGCTTTGGGGTGCTGGTATGTACGTGACCAACAACTGCATGAGTAGCACAGAGCATCACACCACTTTCCTGGAATAAATTATCACTGCCAAGGAGAGGGAACCAGAGGAGAGCAGATGGGCAGGGCAGGGTGTCCTGATGGCCCATGGGTGGGCAGCTTGCCTTGGGTGGCTTGCCTTGCCCAGGCCATCTGAGCGGCGATTTACATCACTTCTGATGCCGTGACAGAAGATTGCCAGCCCCAAACTGCAAGAGAGATTACTTTGTTTGCCCACAGTCAGCTGATTAAAATGGTATTTTCTGCACATTTGTGCAGTGATTAGTGATGAAATGCAAATTATATGCAAATCGGTGCAAATGGCTGGTGTGCACAGCCAGCTCCAAAGTCAGGCACTTTCTTTTCCTCTGAGGCATTTGGGTTCTTTTAGTATCCACATGGGCGAATAGGATGAACCTGAGCACATAGATGAAGCAAACAGTGCAGAGAGAGTGGGAAAAATCAACCGCTGCCTGGATGCACTTACTAAGCAGCACCTATTTTGGTTGCATCGATACATGGAATCCAGCTTATGCAAAGATCTTTATTTATTAAATAAACAGCTACAAACCACACAAACAAAGCCTTCCACATACCTCACTTCCCAGCCTTGTTTTGCTTGTTTACCAGGGCCTGGCTGGAGTCCTGTTTGTGGAATAGTCTGTCACATTGCAAATCAAAATGCCGTAAAGGCTGCTGGATATAGTAACAAAATAAGTTTCTCTAAGTATCAGATTTGGAAAGAAGGTCTATAAACACAATGAAAGCAACAAAACAAATTCCCAAACCCTTGCCACAAAGAATAATTGCAAATATATATACATATATATGCATGCATATTTTTAACTTTGCTTCTCTTCTTCTTTGGCTTGCAGACCCAGAGCATTGCTTCAGTCTGAAATTCAGTGAGGCCATGTTTCCTCACTTCCAGGCAGCTTTGTGGGGATGGCAGGGCCAAGATAAATAAATAAATAAGGGATCACAGAGAGAAATATTGTATTTAATAAGACTGACGAGTCCTCCTGAAACCCAGTTGTGAAAACTTTAAAAAGTGTCTGTTTCCTGTAGCTATCAACATGCTAGAAAAGGGGAAGCCCTACGGGCTGGTCAAATTTTTCCCAACGGCTGCAGTGACTTTCACAGCTGGTCTTGATTTGCCTGGATATTGCTCATTTTCCTAGTGTTCATAACAGCCCTAGAATGGAAATCCTGGTTCCCCTGGCACTGGGTGCATCTCCATGGGGTGTTGGTGGGTGAAGGGTCCCAGTCCAAAAATTATTCATCCCAATTAGCTCTTGGCTTCCCCTGAAGTTTAAGGAAATGAGGCTGGATTTGTGAATAATACAGTGAATACAGGAGGTCTAATAAAGGACAAAATGGTGAGTATAACTCCTGTCACATCAGCAAACAGGTCTGTGCTGCTTGCAGCACTGCCCTGCCTTCTTCACGCACTATGTTTACAGGACTTGTCTGTGCCCATCACCTGGAAAACAAGGTGATTCCTCAGCCACCTTACCTGTGGCTCTGACGATGGCAAACAGGAGTAGCAGAAGGGAAACGGGGCTGCTTTGGACTTTAAAAGGCAAAAACAACACAAGCCAGCATCAAAGCTGCAAGTGCCTG